>NC_134485.1:8779052-9001552 GCF_040206685.1 Ascaphus truei | reverse complement strand
TAAATAGCGGATTAAAATGAAAGAAAAAAAAATGAATTCGAAACAGCCTGCTCATATGGAAAAGCAAAGATTGATCAACTTAAATTAACGAGCAAGGTTTCTCATTATCTAGTTCTGCGTTCCATTTTTCTCTGTGCGTATAGAAGATGCAGAGGGCTGTTTAAGGCCTCGATTATACCAGTGGCGGACGGGTGTGCGCGCTCCCTCAGGGTGATGTGCACGCCCGAAACCTGCACTGCAGGCACGAGACATCGGGAGGCGTGGGCATGACAGAGGAGCGGTTCGCCTCATTGGCTTAAACGCTCACGTGACGTGGCTCCTGAAAATCAATTTTACAGATCGGCTCTAAATTTGCGCGCTTGTCCGCCTCGATCGCGCGTACTTGGTGTGCGCTCATTGAAAAACTGACATTTGTTTTGGTGTTGCGCGCTCTGCCGCTTTGGGTATAATCACAGCCTAATTGTACCAACACTGTGATTAACTGTTTCATAACCTTGTTTGTAACCACTTTTCTGGTAGTTTGTTCCTTTAAAATTATAATTTGATATACAAAATATACACCTTTATAAGAGAAGAATAACAGATAAACGGCTGTAAAACAAAGTGTGAATTATGTACAAGCATTTTTTTATGCATCAACTTTTTCATATTTAAATAGAAATAAAGTCCAACCAGTTCTTGAAGATCAGGACGGAGCGATATTTCCAATTACTTATGCGTTAATTACACCTCAAGTAAAGGTCTATAACAACGGTTTATACCAGAACAGAAAGACAATGCATATGGCCAGTCGCACAAATGCTTACCAAACAAAAAGGAGTTGCACTTTGAAGCTCCATCAAACCATAACTTTAGTGTTGAGAGTCAAAGACCAAATCATTAAGCAGATTTTACATAGCCAGTCCATGCAAAAAAAACAACATTTTAGGTGACAATTGGAGGCTCACTGTGCAAATCCATGTGGTATGCAAAGGTTGTAAGCAAATGAAGAAATCTCACGAAATGAGGTCGTCACATGATGTTCAATAAGGTGCGAGAACGTGTGTTGTAGGGAATGTCACCGCCAGAGGCCATGCTTCTCCCAGGCACGCGAGCTTGTGCAGTTCACAAAGGGAAGGAATCCTTTATTGTAATCCCCAGCTCCCACAAACATACTTAACCAAGAGGTTCTCAACTCCAGTCCTCAAGGGCCACCAACAGTTAAGGATTTAAGGATATCCGTGCTTCAGCACAGATGGCTCCGTCGAAGACTCGATATCTTGAAAACCTGACCTGTCCAGAGGACTGCAGTTGAGAAACCCCGACAACCTATTCAACTCATGACGAGAGGTTTTCAAAGAACAATTATAGGTGAAAAATATGCGTGACGTGCAGAATTACGCATAATATATACAACAAAAACACGATTAGCTTGGGCAGTTTTGTGGTGTATCAGGGGAGGAGGGAGATTACTATAATGGCCGGTCTACAAACTCACATGCCTAAGGGAGGCAAGACGCACAGGGCTTTCATCTCTATCTGCCAAAGCTGCCATTGAAGTCTTTGGGGATTTTCGCCCCGAACATCTGCTTCAGCAGATATAGAATTACCCTCAGTGTCCCATTTGCCACAGAAGGAGGAGATGCTTTTTCTTCTGGTGCTATTTCTGCATAGATCACAAATACGGCATTAAATTGCATTATATTCGGCAGTGATTTTGCATGGAAAAAACCCTGCACCTTCAAGAATAGCAGAGTCCATTTTTTTTATTTTTTAAACACAAGGTTTTCACTCTCTCTGGGGAAAGGATATTGTCAGCACACATCTTCCCAACGCTCTAATTAGCGCAAGTTTCAGAAACTACCATCAAGTTGCAAAAGGCCACGCGAAGCTGGTGGAAATAATAATGTAATTATGCAATCAGAGACAAGCTTGTGGTGGAGTTTCAGATCTCGCCACCCACAGAGTTTAGCCATAAAATGAGATGCGAAGAGCAAGGCCTTCTGCTCTATTCCCTGTTGTGCCCACTGGGTTATGCAGATATCCAATCAACTCTTAGTGTAATTACATTCAAACCATAAGCACAATCATACAAAGGGGCGGACTTCACGTTTGCTGCAAAGTTGCCCCATAGCTCATTCTAATTACACAAAACACTTATGCTAATATTTGCATATTATAGCTGTAAGGTACTCCGGGATTCTGTTATGGATACGGGCGCCAGGCGGCTTCTCCAAAAATACTGGACACAATGGTGACAGGTGCGACGCGCCAGAGAAAAGTCGGTGGGGATGTGTGGTTATTTATGAAGGATCTGACCGTTACGCCATATTTTTTCTAAAATGTCACTCCCAAGTGTTAGCCAATTTGTACCATTTCATCTTCTAAGTCGTTAAAAATATGCTGGGGACTGAGATTTTGTTTGCAAAATTGAATATGAATTGGTGCAAATTTGGAGTGAAATTTAGATGACGTCAGATCATTTATAGATAACACACCTGCAGTCACACAGGCCCATGGCAAGCAATCCCGATCTTAATGCTCCTCTTCCAGAAATTCTCAGGATTGTGGCATAGGGCTTCCCAAGCAGAGTGCACGGCCCAGTGCTAACGGAGCTCACAGAATAAGCCCCCGTACGTTTAAAATGAATATACACAGTTTGTGGATTTGTAAAACCCCACGATTGATAGGGAGACGTTTATTTTAATACCTTACACGCCAAAATCAAGAAATAGTGTTACAGATAACATCTCCAACATCTTTCTGCTGCGTTAGAAAGTGCAAATTTACCTTTAAATATGCTAGCAAAATAAAAAAAGGAGTGATTTGTAACGTAGCAAAACTGCATGGCAAGTCCTTTGGATGTTTCTTACCTTCCTATTGAATAGTTGTATATGAAAATGCAAGCCAGACCTATATAAATTCAGTCTATAAACACAAAATTGCACATATATTATCCATAATAACCAAACTGTCTACACTTAAATATGTTTTCCTTCCCTTAAAATGACTTATATCAGCCTATTCATAGCAACGGTTACCTTGACAAGAGGGTCACAGCTGACAAGGCACAGATTGGACACAGGATAAATGAAGTCCTAGAGTGAACACGTCACTTGTCTCACAGCAGCCATTTACTGCTAGCTACCTGCTGAATAAGACACCATTATCTAGCCAGATCGGGGAGACAGTGGGACAGTCAGACCACAAAACACCGCAAATGATGGCGACCAGGGATGGGAGGTTTATCCTCTTCCAGGCACACTAACCGTAAAACAAAGAAAGCCCACTGACAATATTATTCTTTAGCCATGTCAGACATTAGCATCTTCTTGTGCCAATAACAGTTGTTTTTTTCCTGACTTCACAGCTAGGGCTGCTTATTTCTAGCCACCGCTTTAAAAATATGCCCCTTAAAAATGCATTTTATTTTTTTTAAATAAATGCTGAATGTCTTATATTGAAATGTGCACAGCAGCTTTTGTCTTGGTCTGTAATTCCTTAGTCTGTGTGTGTTTTTATGTTAACACCGAGCATTTTTCACCTGCAAACAACATGCCGAGTCCTACTGCAAGTATGATCAGATGAGCATTACCCATGCGGATGTGCGGTTTGGTGTCATTCTTCAGACAGAGCTGGGCTTATAGGCCGACAGTACACCGTCCTTTCTGGACACTGTCACACCTCAGAAAAACAAGCTTGTAGAACCCCCGGCAGCACATCAAATACATATAGTGTGGACATTGTATGCAACACTTCTATTCCAATTATCTGCCAAGCCACAATGACAAAGGTAATTGTGAAGTCTCATAGTGGTGGCAATACAGAGACAGTGCCACTCAGAGCAAGAGTATTGCTTGATTACTTAAAGATACTTTTGACAATCATTACAAATGAACCAGACCTTGAAATGTAACAGTCATTTATTGAGTTCAGTTTGACATGGGTTGGTAGCATTTAAGTCCAGCTGCTGACAGCCCAGCATATATTGTACTGTCATACGCTGCTGAGCAATACATGCTAGATGAAGAAATCAATCAGCGAGGCTATAAAAAACATACCATGGCACTGGCAGTCATTAACGACTGATATCGCCCATAAGTAACATTAATGCGAGATATTTTTGACATATTTGCATGTTTCACACATTAGCTGCCACGAGGACTTTGACCTCTTTGCCAAAACAGGCTTTGTAGGTGTGCACACCGCACCGCCAGCGAGCGATTCCCAAACCCGTCTGCTTAGGTAGAGAAGAGACACGCGTTGGCTCCGCACAGCTCCTATCGTTTCTCGGGTCTTGTCAACGTCTTTCATTTCTGACCAAGTCACCGTCTCGGTGCCCCACTATTTAAATGTTAACTATGGGGCAGGGATTAGTCAAAAGAAACAAACCACCTCGTTATGTACACGGCCAACACCAAATATAAAACTGATATACATGTCACATCAGGGCACACTCATTCTGCTGCATTATGCCAGTATAATCGCAGCACTGTGCTCATTCCCAGGGGGCTATTTTTATAATACGTTTTAGTTACCGATCTGGAATTAATGCCCAACTGCTCAGTTACCCTTGGCTCTCGTTTTGTCTATCTTGGAAGAAGTAAAGGTTAAGCAGATGTTACGGACAGATGCCTTGCTTACACAGTGAAGCTATCTATGCTCCGTATGCAAGCTGCTGCCAGCACTCGGCACGCAAAATAAAACCAACGAAGGTGGCACAAAACAACTCCATGTGCTGGGCCATAGTGCCGAAAACAAGACAACTCCATGTGCTGGGCCATAGTGTTGAAAACAAGACAACTCCATGTGCTGGGCCATAGTGCCGAAAACAAGACAACTCCATGTGCTGGGCCATAGTGCCGAAAACATTTGCAGAACCTGTACAGCCGAATGTTATGAAAAATAATTCAGCGATCTCGTGTAGGTCACGGTTTACAACAAGACCGATACGATCTAATATTAAATTAGTTTCTATCCTGTTTTCTGGATATAGACATTGTTACAAAGCTGCAGTAAACTGACTAATGGTCTCAAACGCAGATAACCTATGAAAGGAACATATTGCAACACACACACACACACACACACTTTAATTGAAGCATTAAAAGACGGGGGTAGTAGTTTGAAGCCTGCAAGAAACAGATGATACACAGCAAGTTTTCAAACACTTGAACCAACCAAAAAATCTTTAATGGCATAGACTAGGACTGAGGCACCTGTGCTGAAGCAGGGATATCCTGAACCTGTTGGTGGCCCTTGAGGACTGAGTTGCCCACCTCTGGCATAGACTGTGTTCCCTGGAAGTGTGCTTCTATTGCAGTTACACTATAGCCCAGCATGCTTGGTGCTTCCAGCAGCTACTTGCTGCAATGCTATGGAGGTCTCTATAGAACTAGGAGCTGATCACCGATTGCCAGGCAGCAAGACATTGGTTTGCAATGATTTCTAAGGTTTCCCAGCAGTGAACTGTTTCGGGTGAGAAACGCCTACGATCCAGAAGCAACTTCCTCATTGAAACAATTCTCAAACTAGAATAGGGCACGTCATTTAAAGTTGGGAGGGAATGCTCCACGTACTATAATGTGAAATGTGGTGTATACCCTAATGCAGGGGAACTCCAGTCCTCGTGCCCCACCACAAGGTCAGGTTTTCAGGATATGCCTGCTTCAGCACAGGTGGCTCAGTCTTTGACTGAGCCACTGATTGAGCCACCTGTGCTGAAGCAGGCATAACCTGAAAACCTGACCTGTTGGGAGGGGGGGGGGTGTACCTTAAAGTCTGGAGCTGCCCATCCCTGTGCTAATGTGCATAGTACAATTAACAGACCCTAAAGTGATTGTAGAAACACGGGGTAATAAACAGACCTGTCAAAGAGAGCCCATCCTGCAACGTGCACTAATTTCTCCAATTGCAGTGACATGCCTTGTCCTTTATCACTAGGCCAATCCTTTCTCCGTTAACATGCTGTAATAAAAAGCAGTACTGAGCACCACGAGACACAAAGCCTCCCCCCCTTCCGGGCAATTCTGAGCAAGTTTAAGCAGCAGAGCGTGAGCAGTACATAAAGTTGTATAAATGTACAATGACGCACCTGGCAAAATAGATCTCTTGGATTGTTTAGTGTTAAGCACCGGCAAAACCAAACAAACAAACACTGTGTGTGGCAGCGGGGCCAATGTCACAGGAAGCCAGAAAAGGCTCCATTTTCTGCACAAATCAAGGTGAACATGGGGACAACGTGGGAACAGGAGGAGACGATTGTGTCAAGGAGCAGCAGTGACAATGCATGGTGGCCATCTCTAGATCAGCAGAGATAGCTAAGGGACGTGCACCTTGCACGGGCTGCCAAAGGTCTTCCCATAACGACTATTGGTATACGAAAGTGAAGCACACAATGAAAGTCATTAACAATCCAACGTGTTCAATTTTTAACCCTGTGGTTGCCACGGCATCAGAGTACCACAGCCCCTCTGCTCTGAGGAGCGACCACGTGATCGCTGCGTTCCTTAACCCAGAGACAGAGGAGCCATGCTCTTCCATTCCCCTGCAGTACAGATCACGTGCTATGCTCCATAGTCACTATTCAACAGGGTCCCTGGGAGTACCAGACTCCATAACGTACGCAAACGGTTACAAATTAAAAAGCTGCAAAACATTTCTTTTTTTAATACTACTATTTAGTGGAGGTTTTCTGGTTTCTCTTCTGAGAAGCCGACATATACAAATGTGATTCGCTTGCCAAATTAAATATAGAGGTCCCTTTAGATATGTCACTTGCAAGTAGTGGTATTTATTGAGCACGGTTTAAGAGGTTGGGGTTGTAGAGTTGAAGGTGAAAAGCAGCGTTTCATGTTCCGGCAAAAGAAAACAAGAACTTATTGTGAAACGCTCAGGTGCAAAACAGACAGATCCAGGCTATATACTTGACACACTCTTTATTCCCACCTACCAAGAAAAGGCCTGAATGAACCCACGTGTTACTTTTTAAGGCATTGCAGACCCATGTGGCAGCAACGCTGGTAAAGTAGCCTCCACTCACCCAGGGTTTGAATGTGCCTTGAATGTGCCCTGGTGATTCTGCCAGCTCCATCCTGCCACTTTGCGGCGATTAGTAGAGAGACTGTTGGTGGCAGAGTGCAAGCAGAGGGAGAAATTGGGACATGATTGGGAGTCACCAGGAGGTGTTGATTTTGATATTTAGACCATTGAGACAGTTTGGGCGCGTGTAGCAGTGTTCCTGGATGGTTTTAACATGTTCATTTTCTGCATGTGGATGAGGGAGGAGAGAATACTTTCTGAAGTAGCTGATTTGAAAAGGTTATGTAGTTCCCTCTTCCTCTATTTAAATCTGTGCTGCTCATGTTCCCGCATGTGTTGGTGCTATTGATGGAGCATTACATGGTGTCATCACTTGCCAATAACCCAAATGAAGCCAGAGAATGAGAGACTGTTCACAGAAGCAATGCAACATTTCATGACTTCATGTGTCTCTGACCATTAATGTCACATTACAGAGAACGCTCAGATCTTCTGCAGCTCACAAGTCTCAGGAAGCGTTACTAGATACTTGATGGAAAGCTCTGTGAGGATTTGACCACACTAAAATAAGTTTACATTGCTCACAAGGTAAAAGTTGCTTTATGAGCCTTGCCGGATGTACACAGAATACCAGGGGTAATGGATGCAAAGACATTGAGAGAGGTATCTCTCAATGTATTACTTCCTGGTAAAACATTTTTCTAAATAAATAAAAATATATATATTGTAACCCGAGCAAAAACATTTCTGTCCCCTAAGGAACCATCACCAGGGCTAAGGGCTGTTATACACAGCATGTGCACGCGCCGCATGCTTTTCCTGTCTAAAAAGCTGCAGGTAATGTGTGTGTGTGTATGTGTGTGTGTGTATGTGAATGTGAGTGTGTGAGTGTGTATGTGAGTGTGTGAGTGTGTATGTGAGTGTGTGAGTGTGTATGTGAGTGTGTGAGTGTGTATGTGAGTGTGTGAGTGTGTATGTGAGTGTGTGAGTGTGTATGTGAGTGTGTGAGTGTGTATGTGAGTGTGTGAGTGTGTATGTGAGTGTGTGAGTGTGTATGTGAGTGTGTGAGTGTGTATGTGAGAGAGTGTGTGTATGTGTGTGTATGTGAGAGAGTGTGTGTATGTGTGTGTATGTGAGAGAGTGTGTGTATGTGTGTGTATGTGAGAGAGTGTGTGTATGTGAGAGAGTGTGTGTATGTGAGAGAGTGTGTGTATGTGAGAGAGTGTGTGTATGTGAGAGAGTGTGTGTGTATGTGAGAGAGTGTGTGTGTATGTGAGAGTGTGTGTGTGTGTATGTGAGAGTGTGTGTGTGTGTGTGTGTGTGTGAGAGTGTGTGTGTGTGTATGTGAGAGAGTGTGTGTGTGTGTGTGTGTGTGAGAGTGTGTGTGTGTGTATGTGAGAGTGTGTGTGTGTGTGTGTGTATGTGTGTGTGTGTGTATGTGAATGTGAGTGTGTGTGTATGTGAGTGTGTATGTGAGTGTGTGTGTATGTGTGAGTGTGTGTATGTGAGTGTGTGAGTGTGTGAGTGTGTATGTGTGTGTATGTGTGTGTATGTGTGTGTGTGAGTGTGTGTGTGTGTGTGTGTGTGTGTGTGTGTGTGTGTGTGTGTGTGTGTGTGTGTGTGTGTGTGTGTGTGTGTGTGTGTGTGTGTGTGTGTGTGTGTGTGTGTGTGTGTGTGTTAGTGTGTGTGTGTGTTAGTGTGTGTTAGAGTGTGTGTGAGAGTGTGTGTGTGTGTATGTGAGAGTGTGTGTGTGTATGTGAGAGTGTGTGTGAGAGAGTGTGTGAGAGAGTGTGTGAGAGAGTGTGTGAGAGAGTGTGTGAGAGAGTGTGAGAGAGTGTGTGAGAGAGAGTGTGAGAGAGAGTGTGAGAGAGAGTGTGAGAGAGAGTGTGAGAGAGAGTGTGAGAGAGAGTGTGAGAGAGAGTGTGAGAGAGAGTGTGAGAGAGAGTGTGAGAGAGAGTGAGAGAGTGTGTGAGAGTGTGAGAGAGTGTGAGTGTGAGTGTGTGTGTGTGTGTGTGTATGTGTGTGTGTGTGTGTGTGTGTGTGTATGTGTGTGTATGTGTGTGTGTGTGTGTGTGTGTGGTGTGAGTATGTGTGTGTGAGTATGTGTGTGTGAGTATGTGTGTGTATGTGTGTGTGCGAAAGGAGGTCCTAAATAAGATTTTTTTAAAGAAAAAAAAAGTTTAATAAATATTTTTTTTTAGTTCTGCAATCATTGACGCGCGTGAAAAGATGATTTTCCTTATCTTCGCTGTAGTCTGTCGGCTCCCCTCTCCCTGCCGTGGGAGCATGCCTAGAGAGCATGGAGAGACGCTGGAGCATAATGGAGAACTGGTAGAGGTGAAGGAAAAATAAATGAGAAAGCGGGACCTTCATTCTTCCATTTTAGCCTCTCTCCGTTGTGCACTTCAGGCCCCTTGATGGGCTGTATTTTTGCCCCAAGCTTGATGTTTAGGCGAGATGGTTTCGTTTATTTCATACGTTACATACACACTGTTTTAAATCAATGTTTTTGGATGTGCGCATCCACTTTTTATGTAACTTCAATATCTGTGTTAGGAAGCACTAGAGCTTCAATTACAAACTATTTTATCTGTTCACGAAACTTAAAGACAAGTCAACTATACATTATACTACTCGTCACCTGTCTCTCTGCCTCAGGCAGTCTCACAGCATGGGGTAAGTTCACACGCTCTGATCTTCTAATGTCAACTGGAGAGAGTCCAAGGTTCGGCCACAGGCTGATCCTAAATCCTACAACCAAGCCTGAGGCTCTCGAGCGTTAATCCTTCAAAAAGAGGGGAAAAGGCACAGGTAAATGGAGAGGACATGTCACCCTAACCAACGGGTGTGAAATCTAAAATCAGGAGAACAAAGGACAGTTAGTAGTGATGCACTTGCATATCTGGGGCCAAAAATATATGCGTCACCAAAACACAAGATGGCAACATATAGCTTTCCCGAAGAAATGAGGACTATGCACACAAACATCTCCTACTAAATAAATCGTAACATTATCCAAGTGACATTCCCCCCTAAAATACCTTAAAAAAATAATTGAAGGGACGCATCTCTAAAAGATACTATGTTTCGGGGGCGGGGGGAGGGGGAACACCCATTATAAAGACTTGATAAAAGACCTATGTTGAGTGTCTTTCACCGTGGTGTCAGCCCGGTATATTTTTTTGTAGTGTTACTCTATGCTTTTGGTATGCTTTGTAGATTTTCTTTTAGATGCATTGATAGAAAAAAATCGTTATTCAGTCTATTTTAAGAGGATTGGTCAATATTTATGTCCAATAGAAATATATTTTTGCATATGAAGACTTATAATCTGATTGTTCCTATAAGTAACATGGCCCGTCAATTTTGATGTAACAACTTTTGGTCATAACATAACATATCTAAGCTAGATGTGAAGCTAACTGAATGATTTGATGAACAGAGAAGTCTGGTATTTATACAAAGCTATATATGCGTATGTAAAGTGGTGGAACAGAGGAAAAAAGGTCAATGTACAAATAATGACTTCATTAAAATGACTTATGTGCTTGGTAATTGTTTGCTGCAAACTGAATCACTACAGCAGAACTCTCTGGGCAGAATCACACTGGGAAAGAAGGGAACCCTTCCAATACTGTGCCCTGTATACCCATCACCTAAAAATGAATATATATGTAGTTATGTCGTATGTTCAGAGACTTAAAATGCAGACAGGTGTAAGGAAATGTGTTTACTGGGAAGCAGAATGGGAATGTACATTCAGAAGAAGATCTTACCAAATTACATCATCTCGAGACAAAACGTACAAATATAAACGGTCTTTGCTTCACCAACTAATGGCGAGAGAGATAGATATATAGATTATATATTTCCCACTTTAGGTGGAAAGCAGGGGGTCCCCGGAGCGGAAATAAACGCCGTTAAGTTCCAGAGACCCCTGGCTTCAAACCTAGAAAAAATGTAAAAAACAAAATAAAACACAAGGCTATAAAGCCACTTTAAGATTACCCCAACACGCGATCTACATTGGCCTGCACAGTTCCACACAGATGAGCGAAGAACATTAAGCCGACTACATCTGGTCCAATGAACAATTCGGTGGCAGTGAGGCAAGAAACACACCTGTGTAATGGCTTCTAAGCAACCCCGATAGGAAAGTATTTACTGTTACACTACATTCATGAACAAGTGTGTATTTAATAGGAAAATGCAATGTACAGAATAGGGAGGGGTGAACAAAGCAACTAAATCAGGAGAGAAAATTAAATAACATTTCCGCAGGAAGCAAAGTAGAAATGTCTTGGGCTCAGCCTAGGGCAGCGGGTGGCCAAGTCCAGTCCTCGAGGGCCACAAACAGGTCAGGTTTTAAGGATATCCCTGCTTCAGCACAGATGGCTCATTGAAAGACAGCCTCTGATTGAGCCACGTGTGCTGAAGCAGGGATATCATGAAAACCTGAGCTGTTGATGGCCCTTCAGGACTGGCGTTTCCCACCCCTTCCCTAGGGCACATAAAAGAAAAATGTGGTGCCCGTTATGGAAGTGTACGATGAGACATGCTCATGTTGAGATGGCTGGCAAGGAGGAAGGGGAGATTATTCACCTCTAAATGACATTGCAGTGCAGCTTTATTTCACGGTGAGAGAATAAGGCAGGTAGTGTATAGATCACTGCACAGTTGTAGTGCTAACCAACACTTCACTGCATATTGGACAAATGATGCACATATCTGACCCGGTTATGCAGCCGACAGCTGCTAAATGCCTTTAACCCTTTCAACGCCACAGGGCAATATAGCAGGTGGGGCTTCATGGGTAAATATACATGCAAACGTATTCAAATAAGATAGAAAAATTCACCAAATCACCTGTTTAAACATTTTTAAATGGTTTCATCTTTTGTATTTTGGGGAGATTTTTTCCAATCGTTCTTGCTCTGCAGAGCTATGCTGTCAGCATCAACATTTGTTGAGCTAGTAAAATACCTGAAAATAATGATTAAAACATGGATCATTACAAATGTATAAGAGTGCTTTTGATAAACTGAAAATAGTGCACTTTACAAAGGATGCTGTGCTTTATCGTGTCAAACGAGATGCTGATTTTTTTATAGTTGCATGGTCCACCTTGATATTTTCTAATGTAAAGTGGAGGCATTTAACTCTGCATTGGTTAACAAAATGTTCACAAAAACGGCTATAACCAAAACTACACAGCAACTCGCTGTGAATAAACAAAAACAAAATGGAGGGCACAAGATTGCACACTCACGAAGAATTCACTTGGTTGCACATCACCTAATCTAAAACATAACCTTTAATACAAAGCGGACTAATAAAACATCACTAATATATGTATAAACAGTCATTTAAAAATGCATTCAGTGAAAAGGCATAGCCAAGAAGCCGTCTAATTATTGCTGGCTGAAATAAAGCCTTAGTAACGAAGCAACCAGCTAAATAAATGGTGGATGTAGTAATAACATCCAATCGAGATTAGGTGCGAGAAAACCCCTATTAATGATCTTGGTAATATGCTGTAATGCAAATATGTAGCACAGTGATGGGGTATGGCCACTGTAAATGGTGGAAGGCGAGGTGCTATAGTCTAAGGTCACCCCAATATATTAGTGAAGAGAACCAATTATTGTAACGTGCAATCCAACATAAGAGCAAAGTGAACTAATAGCCATGAACTGTTGAGATTAAACCCCCAGCCCCCAATATTTTAACATACCAACAACAAGTAGAGGTAACCGTAAATTCATTTGTTAAAGTCATCTTCGAACGGATTGCAAACACTACAAATTAAAATACTTTCCGTGCCCTTATGACAGTCACTGTAACATAGTAGATAAGGTTGACAAAAAATAGACATGCGGCCATCAAGTTCAACCTATGCTAAATTTAGACGACAGATACTTTATCCTATATCCGTACTTACAGTATAGTGATCCAAAGGAAGCCAAACAAAAAACCCCTGTGGAAAATCTCCTCACGAGGTCTCCACGTTACTTCCAGTTGGTGCTCTCCAAACCTCTGTCAAACCTTTGTCTCTACCTGTTCACAGAACGTCTCCAGGAATCAACGAGTTTTACCAAAGGCTTCATCAGGATTTGTAATCCGTGAAGTAAACTATGAGGTCTTAAACACCCTGGTGAGCTCATCCTATTGGCTCAAAATGTACAAATGGCCACAAATTCAAATGTGAAGTATGATACATACCTAAATTGCTAATAAATTCAGATTATACATAATGATTAAAATAGTACAACTGATTAAAATACTGGTCTGTGACTAAAAAACATACATGACAAGATACAAAATATATATACAGAGAACCAGACCCCCCCCCAAAAAAAATTTGGCATTTACAATAAAATATTGCATTAATAAAAGTGTTTACATATAATTAAACTGTTAATGAGCAGTACATCGTCAATATATCTGCACCAGAGGGCCAAATTGGCATCAAAACCACCTTCAGGCCAAATGTGGTCTTCCTCCCACATGCTCAAAAATAGATTGGCGTAACTTGGTGCGAATCCGGCACCATGGCTGCATACTGCATAATTGAAGATAGAAGTAGTTATGATGTAAAATAAAAATCAATTCCTTCCAGTATAAAGGTGGCTTGTGCGTCTGGCATGGCATCATCCTCAACAAAAAGGTATAGATGCTACTAAGAGTAGTATCTATCACGGTAGAGAGAGGTGTCACATCTTGTGACCAGAGTTAAATTCTCTTCCAATTTAATTTGTTCTTGGGCTATTATTACATCTTTATCTCTCAAATGAGATTTAAGATTAACGTATTTTTGAAGAAAATAATCTATGTAATGAGATATATTCAACATCGGGGAACAAGTCCCTGATGTAATAGGCCTCCCAGGTGAATTGTTTATATCCTTGTGGATTTTTGGGAGGAAATAAAGTGGCAATTTCGGTTTCTCATTCAAACGATATTTTAAATCATCCTATAAAATGCCCCTATTTTTACCTCAAAATAATAAAAATGTTTAGATCTCCCAAAACTAAATAATTTATTTCTTTCTTCATATTCATACAAGTTGTCTTATCTTTTCAACTCGTTGATGTAATATTCTCGATCCATAATAATAAGGTCCCCCTTTATCAGCTGGTTTTATTATAACATCTTCATCCTGTCGCGCGAGAAATCAGTTTTAACCGATTTCTCGCGCATCGCGCACTCCCTCCTGCCTCCGCACGCACGCCGCATGTAGGCGAACACTCCCTTAGGGCAGTCTGGTCGCTCAGCGTGTGGACGCATCCGCACGGTCTGAGGTACCATGGACGCAGCCTTATACATTGCCACATGCGTTATTTATGAAAAAAAAAAAGGGGGGGGGGAGAGAAAATGTAGCATTGCTGCTTTAATTCTTGAGCGAGTGCACACACGGTTCCTCCATTTCTTTATATAAATTACAAATTATTTGGATTATCTGCACTATTGGTACCCTTTATTTCACGCCGAGATTATCTGAATCTCTGGAGGTCAAAGGTTTAACCTGTTCTTTGCCGCGATGGATACGTGTGTATAAATGCTAGAAAATGTGAGTGCAATTCCTGTGAGATTACCCACCACATTCCTACTTAAGGACAAGGATGCAATACTGTACCTTATCTCACTCTGTGCATGCGCTCCCCAAGCTTTTTAAAGATTGGCATATGGAAGCATTTGGGAACAAATGAGGAAAAGGGGGTTTAGAGCTGCACGTTTTTAATTTATTTTACTATTTACCACATTGTAATTCTTAACGTATAAAATAATCACTTATTTTAATCTAGGTCACGGGTTAATTTAGGGGCGCCTTTTGCACCCCTGAGTTAGCCTATGCCAAGAGGCCTTTCCATGCCAAGCATGACCACTTCTAGGCTCTGGAAAATACTTCTCCCCTAGATCTGCCCTTTCTTCTGTGGCAAGCGTGTGGAGACCTATTACATTGTTCCTAATAAGTGGTTTTCTGGAAACTAGGCATCATTTTAGTTTCTCTTTTTGGACTGCCCTTATTTTATTTGTATATTCTGGCAGCACTTCACCAATAACCAGTAAATTGGCATCATGATATCCTCCTTACTGCTGGCATTTCACCCTTCTAGTCAGCCTGGCAAATTGTTGGCCGTCCCCCTTGCTATGTTAAAAACTTTTAGGACTTCAAATATGGTACCTCACCAAGTCTCACACCCCAAAAGAGGATCAGGTTGTATTATATATTCTGGTCGCCGAACTTTGATGTCGCGCACAGAATAGCATTTGTCACAGAGTTTGCCATTCATTAAATCGTACGAGATCATTGCTCATCAGCTCCGAGCTATTTACCAAGCCATGCTCTCCCATAAAACATACAGTAATGTGCACTGCTAAAGCGTATAGCATTCTGCTGATCCCTCCTCCGATGCTCAAGAGAGAATTCAATTTAAGACAACATTTCAAGTCCATTCAACCACTCTAGGTTTTGTCCTACAGCTGCTTCATTAATTTTAGTAGTCCCATATGAAAGGCTTACCTGAATTTACATAGGTACAATCCATTGCTCCGCCCTCATCTTCTAGTCCAACTTTTTTTTACACTATTCACCCTCCAATTAAAACATCTTATTGCCTACTAATCAGACTATTGCCAACGGTGTGACTCATACCAGGTAGTATGGTGTCCTGAGCATGTGGAGGGAACACACTTAAGGCCCCAAATTGCACCTCTGTGTGTGCCGGCTGCATGGGGAGCACAGCTGTCCATTACTACGGGTGTCCGAAGTCACGCCCCACAATGCCTTGTTGCTGTGGATGCAGTGTGACTTTGGAAGCTCCTGCTGTAATTGACCCATGCTAAAGTGCGGTTTGGGGCCTTACATGGGCTCAGGATCACACTATACAGCCTGGGATCCACCATTACAGATTTGTGGGGTGGGGGGGGGGGGGGGGAGAGGGGGAGACGAACCCCTTGGAGAAACCCAACACAGCCTCAGGGGTTCTCAAACCCTTTGGTGGGAATCACTGTTCTATTGTAAATTCAAGCATCTTTGGAGTATAATATATATAATATATATATATTATAGGGTGAGCATTGTGCTGCTAGTGAGAGCGCGTTACACCACACCACTTGGTAGTCTGGACTCTAAGACGCTGATAGCTACCTCTACAAAGCTCCCCGCCTTATTCAGCACTGCCCGGAACTAATTATACATGAGGATTGTTCCTGGAGGACGCCAACAGCGCCAACTGGACGGAGGCTCAGAGGGGTTTGATCGGATGTCACCAAGAGGCGTGTGAGCAGAGGAGCAGAGTTCCAGTACTGGTGCATGAGTATTATCTCATAAAATGCTCTTATTCTTTGTTTGTGTTTTAAATTGTTGGACTTTTTTTGGGAATATTAAATGTTATTTTAGACATATTGCACTAGGATCGGCCAATTATCTATATCTATATACACACACACGAAAATGTGGCATGAACGCAATTTATTTATTTTTAAACAAATCATAGATCTCACCTTCAATAAAATAATATCATGAGTATTGGGACGGATTTTGAAGTCCTTGTTTAAAAAAACAAAACAAAAAAAAACAGATGAAAGTTTAAAACCACAAGAGGTTTAAAAAAAAAAAAAAAAACAATTAAAACCAGTTAAAAATATGTTCAATTAAAAGCTGGCAGACACTGAAAATATACAAAACCAAGGCAGATTTTACGTGCATGTGTCTAATCCAAAACTATGCAAATAGATGGAGTCCCAGGCATTTGTTGCTCAGGTTAACATCAAGAAGTGTGTGGAACGTCGCTGCCAGTATTCAAATGGAGACAAAAGGGCAGCTGGGAGTTGGGGTTGGTCTAAGGCAGGGATGCTAAACTCCAGTCCTCAAGGCGCCCCCCACAAAGGTCAGGTTCTCAGGATATCTTCAGCCCAGGTGGCTCAATCAGTCCCGGCTTCAACACAGGTTGTGCAGTCTTTGACCAGCTCTGATTGAGCAACCTGTGCTGAAGCGGTGATATTCTGAAAACCTGCCCCCCGTCTCAGCTCCCCCTTCTTACCTGCTCTCAGGCTCCACACGTCATATGATGTCACAACGTCATGTGACGCGTTGCCATTTGACGCCGCGTTGTCATGGCGACGTGTCAGGGAAGAGCCGGCTGAGAGCAGGTAAGTGAAGTTGCAGAGGCCTCGTGCCTCCCCCGGTATTTAATTTACATGCCTGCGGGAAAGCGTGGGGACACTGCAAGCGCGCCCCCCAGTTTGCGCGCCCCCCAGTTTGTGCACCGCTGCTTTAGCCAATCATATTTCTCTTTATCTATTTATATAGCGAAAGCCTGTGTTTCCCCAAACAACTCTGATGTTGACACTAAATAACAAAAAAAAGTCTCTAAAGTTTAATTATTGCCAATTACTTGGGTTCTAATCTTGTTTTACTGTGTGGACAGAAGACAAAACACATTTGGTGTGACCCTTTCACTGCCAGAGAAGCTTGCAGAGCAATGTGTTGTGGGGTCGACCCTTTCATTGCCAGAGAAGCTTGCAGAGCAATGTGTTGTGGGGTCGACCCTTTCACTGCCAGAGAAGCTTGCAGAGCAATGTGTTGTGGGGTCGACCCTGTCACTGTCAGAGGAGCTTGCAGAGCAATGTGTTGTGGGGTCGACCCTTTTACTGCCAGAGAAGCTTGCAGAGCAATGTGTTGTGGGGTCGACCCTTTCATTGCCAGAGAAGCTTGCAGAGCAATGTGTTGTGGGGTCGACCCTTTCACTGTCAGAGAAGCTTGCAGAGCAATGTGTTGTGGGGTCGACCCTTTCACTGCCAGAGAAGCTTGCAGAGCAATGTGTTGTGGGGTCGACCCTTTCACTGCCAGAGAAGCTTGCAGAGCAATGTGTTGTGGGGTCGACCCTTTCACTGTCAGAGAAGCTTGCAGAGCAATGTGTTGTGGGGTCGACCCTTTCATTGCCAGAGAAGCTTGCAGAGCAATGTGTTGTGGGGTCGACCCTTTCACTGTCAGAGAAGCTTGCAGAGCAATGTGTTGTGGGGCCCTGTCACTGCCAGAGAAGCTTGCAGAGCAATGTGTTGTGGGGCCCTGTCACTGTCAGAGAAGCTTGCAGAGCAATGTGTTGTGGGGTCGACCCTTTCATTGCCAGAGAAGCTTGCAGAGCAATGTGTTGTGGGGTCGACCCTTTCACTGTCAGAGAAGCTTGCAGAGCAATGTGTTGTGGGGCCCTGTCACTGCCAGAGAAGCTTGCAGAGCAATGTGTTGTGGGGTCGACCCTTTCACTGCCAGAGAAGCTTGCAGAGCAATGTGTTGTGGGGTCGACCCTTTCACTGTCAGAGAAGCTTGCAGAGCAATGTGTTGTGGGGTCGACCCTTTCACTGCCAGAAAAGCTTGCAGAGCAATGTGTTGTGGGGTCGACCCTTTCACTGCCAGAGAAGCTTGCAGAGCAATGTGTTGTGGGGTCGACCCTTTCATTGCCAGAGAAGCTTGCAGAGCAATGTGTTGTGGGGTCGACCCTTTCATTGCCAGAGAAGCTTGCAGAGCAATGTGTTGTGGGGTCGACCCTTTCATTGCCAGAGAAGCTTGCAGAGCAATGTGTTGTGGGGCCCTGTCACTGCCAGAGAAGCTTGCAGAGCAATGTGTTGTGGGGTCGACCCTTTCACTGCCAGAGAAGCTTGCAGAGCAATGTGTTGTGGGGTCGACCCTTTCATTGCCAGAGAAGCTTGCAGAGCAATGTGTTGTGGGGTCGACCCTTTCACTGCCAGAGGAGCTTGCAGAGCAATGTGTTGTGGGGCCCTGTCACTGCCAGAGAAGCTTGCAGAGCAATGTGTTGTGGGACCCCACGGCAGCAAAGTGGGACTTCTTTTTTTTGGCGTCAATTGTAAATTAGAGTGAGCGAATGTAGCAGTGGCTAAGCCAGCGGTGCACAAACAGGGGGGCGCGAGGTTTTTCTGGGGGTCGCGGGCGGTTGCAGAGGTCCCGCGCTCTTCCCTGAGGCATTAAATTAAATGCCGGGGGACCGTGCGAGGCCTCTGCAGCCTCTACTTACCGGGATTCAGCCAGCTCCAGGACGCGTGACCATGGTAACGCGGAATCAAATGTCGCTTGTCATGTGATGTCACGGTTACGTGGCGTCAAATGCCGCCGCGCAAGGTAAGGAGTGGGGGGGGGGGGGGGCTCACCAAGGAGGAAAGCCAGCGGGGGGAGGGGGGCAGCAAAAAAAAAAAAAAAAAAGTTTGCGTGCCCCTGGACTAAGTGACAGAAGGTGCGGGAGATAAGGAGGTTACAGAATAGGGGAAGAGAGGATAATTGGAAGGTTTCCATGTGTTGCACTAAATCTTTGGGCAGCTCCACGCCTCACTTATTAACCGCTCATGCTTAGAAAACCTCACTTTCCTTTTAGGGCTTTTGTATATTTGCCGCAGTATTTATCTGGTTTAAAGTAGGAAAAAAACGATGTATTCAACAGTAGACATGCAAGAATTATACGTTTACTTCTGGTCTAATATCCCGTCCTGGAGTGCTACTATGACTAGACTTTTTAGTTAGTCTAAGGCTACGCTTATAGTACGGGTTCCAGCGTCGCGTGACGTCACCGTCACTATAGCGAAAGTTGCACTCTGGTGTGTGATGTCGCTGGCAGCAAGGGGCGATGTGACTGGCCGCTGCCAGTCACGTGGTGCGGCTGTGAACGTAAATCTCATTCTTTTGACTACAGCGATTTTGACCGCGGTGATGTCACACGTCACCGTCACGCTCACTATGGGTGGTCACTACAGACTACATGGAGTTGCTTTGCGGCTGCACGCCGTTGCCAGGATAAGCGCAGCCTAATACAGGAGAGGTCAACTGCAGTGCGCAAGAGCAGTGGTGTGCAAACTCTCCTCCCTGCGCCCCAGCCCCAAATGACGCTGGAGTCATGTGACATCACGTTGCTATGGCAACATTATGTTACCCCGCAGCGTGGCTGGAAAATTAAAAAGGCGCGTTAAAGATACAGAGGCCTCGCGCGATCCCCGCCATTTAAATGGCTTTTGGGAGGCACGGGGCCTCTGTAACTGCCGCACCCCTGCTCTAGAGCCACCAATAGGTCAGGTTATCCCTGCTTCAGCACAGGTGGCTCAGTCAAAGACTCAGCCACCTATGCTGAAGCAGGGATATCCTGAAAACCTGACCTGTTGGTGGCCCTTGAGGACTGGAAATGGGTAACCCTGGTCTAGTACCGACTTGATATTGTGGAATGCAGCCAATTTATTTAAATTACCTGGAGAAACCGTTTATAAATAAAATACAAACCTGCAATATTTAATTATAATCAAACACTTGGTTAAACCAGGCATATAATAGTAGGTTGGTTGTGGAGGTTTAGCAGGCAGGTAAAATCTGGCAAAACAATTTAGCACAGCAAGTTCGCTTCGATTTTGTAAACAAAATAAGAAATCTTGTTTGTGCTCAGTAATAATTAAAAAAAAAACTCAGACTGCTGCTATTTACTAATTACAAATGCAGAAGCAAAATCCAATTTTCTATTTGTAAAATGAAGCAATACTTGAAATATGATCTTCTAAATCAGAGTTTAATTCATTGCAAATGTGTTTCTTATGTAGATTCAAATCAATGTAACTATTACTTGACATTTCTGTGCCAGCAGGGACTGCATTAAATTACTAGAAGCAGCCATGTCTGCCAATGGCAAGCCGGTTAGAATCACGCTTGCAGGCCTACCAGTGATATCCAGCTGAAATGCTTAGATTGTAAGCTCTGCAGGGCAGGATTTTCTTATGTTTGAAGTGTTATGCATTATATCTCGTTATTTTGGCCATTCATTCTGTGAAGCACTGTGTACATGGATGGTGCTTCAGACAAATTGAACAAACAAGTTTAAATACTTTTACACTGAGGGGGGGGGGGGGGAGAGATAGAAGCTATTTCACACCTTGAAGACGTATTTTACAATAAACATAAATACAAATTAATGCTTCGTCAATTCATAAATTGTTGGGTTTATGGTCTTTATTGGAAGCCGTTTTGTTCCTTAAAATATCTTTAAAGATAGATCTTTTCTAATGCATGTAAGTGTATAGTGTATTGATTATGCAAATAGTCCTTTAAAAAGTCAATGTAAAAACAAGATTTACAAGATCAGAACAAGTAGGGTAATGGCCCCACGTCAGCCTAGTGCCCGGCAGGAATGTGCAATGTCCGTGGCTTTTAGCCAATTAAAGAAACAAAAAATGATCCCCTGAAAGATCAGCCAAGCGTTCCTGTACTGAATGCTGCCCACCAACTAGAAGTAAGGAAAGGTACAGGCTGCACACAGGGGAGCCTACAGCACAGTGTTTAACAAACCCGAAACTGAACCACGTGTTCTTCTAATCACATGAAAAACACTTATCCGCTTCCTTCCACGCTCCCGCTGCAGGGAATATGTAACATACAAAGATGCCACCGTGAGGAGAGCAAGGAAACAAACCAATGGGAGCCGTGGAAATACTGCAGAGCTGGCAGCTCGTGGCTGAAAATCACCTGAAGATGCATACGGCAGGTCAGGGGTGTGCAAACTATTCATGTTTACCCCCGTTCCAGGCTCGCGCCTCTCCTACCTTACTTTCCGGCGTGTGGGGTTTATGTGACGTCACGCCATGACGCCGCGTTGCCATGGCGATGCGTCACACAGCCAGCTGAATCAAGGTAAGTTGAGTTGCAGATGCCTCACGCGATCCCCTGTCATTAAATGCCTTGGGGAAGAGCGCAGGGACTCTGCAACCGCCCATGTCCCTCCAGAAAAATGTCATCGTCGCCCCCCCCCCCCCCCAGTTTGCGCAACGCTGCAGTAGGTGGTGGTATATGCACACCATGCAATGCACAAGTGAAACACTGGGGGTGACTCGTGGAGTTTAAAGCCGGCGGCTGCTCCCGCAAAATCTCTTCGGAAGCAGAACCGGTAATCGCGCCTCTGTCTTGTACAGCGCTCTGCAGCACGCCGCAGTGGGGGCTCTCTGCAGCACGCCACATTTCCTGCCCCTGCAGCATGCATAGTTTTATTTATAGCGCGCCAACATTGTATGTGCAGTGCGGCATAAAATGACAACATAAGGCAAAGTGAGACCATGCCCCATACAGGTCAGACTCACATCGTCACCTACTCGCTGCCGAGGAAACCACTAAACCCCTTTCTGCGCTTGCGTAAAAAACCATGGCGAGCAGTGTATTAAGAACTGATTCATTTGCAACACCAGGCAACAACCGAGCCCCGAAATCATTTTTTTTTAAAAATCTAAAAATGTACATAGATATCCATCTATATTCCTCCATCCCACAGTGTACTCCCAATACAGAGAAAACATCAGACAGCAGGAAAGGAAATCCTTGCCCCAAAGAGATTACATACTGTAACATACATGTTCACATGTTCACGTGTTACGTAGCACAGGCTAGGATAAAAGTAGAGGTGCAGCACCAAAGGTGTTTTCATGTAGTGTTGATGCTGCTAATGTTATCAAAGCGCTCCCTGAAATATTCAGTGAGGGATACATCAGTGGTTTCCAAACTTTTTTTGGTTAAGGAACTCTATGTGGAATTCTGGCGAACCCCAACCTTCTCTAATAGCGTGTCTGAGATCAGATGCATACCTAGGAACCCCAACCTTCTCTAAAAGCGTGTCTGAGATCAGATGCATTTCTAGGAACCCTCGGTGAAAACAATGGTATACATAAACCAAGATGAAACCATTTAAAACCAACAGTTTGTATTGTAGAATCTGGGGACTGAAAAATCGCTTAAAATCAACACATTCTCTAACGTAGGTTTAGATTTCATACGGGAGAGGGGAAAAGAAACACAAATATATACAAGAATAACTGATATTTAGGTGTCGTCATGAAATAATGAAGTGTAAGAAAGCTAGAAACAGGTTAGTATACCAACTTCCTATACACAAACTTATTTTTTAATAGTAAACCATGTGTTAGTAACATACTGAAGGTTACAAAAATATTTTCAGTATGTTCTTCGCACAAGGTGAAAAGCTAAAAGAAAAATGAAATCAAATTAAGTATTCAACAAGAATACAGAGGAGAGCCCAAAGTACTGCAAAGTGTGCACCTCAAAGGCGGATTCTATTGCTTGGAACTATGGCAATGGCCCCTTCACCAATAAGTCTAGGCATCCAAACAATGCTTTGAAGGGAGAAATCTTTGTGCCCACAGCAGCCCATGGGGATCACATCACAAGGAACCGTGTTGCTCATCTCCAGTCTGAGCGAGATGTGAAAACATTTGAAACCTCTGCTCATCTAAGTGTCAATAGTACACATGATGGGTCCTCGCCACTGTCGCATGCAAAGCTTCCTGGCCACGTGGCCAGAGTTACTCACAAAGAGAAGAGGAATTGTAGGAAATAGAATCCGGTTTCCTGGACAACACATTCCGACAATAAAAAGCTGCACGGACTGATCCTACGGTCCAGTGATTAGCACGTATCCATTATATTGATAATGCCGCCTGAGGTTTACACCATTAGAGAAAAATATTAGCTACCAGCTACCACTGAATTTCAGCAAGGGGCTCAAAGGAGCCTTACCAAGGCAAATTAGACATGCCGAAATCACACCTTCAGTTAATGCGATTTCTCAACTCAAAGAACGATTAAATAAAAGGTGGTGCATTTGCAAAGTACACGGTTGTGCCCAATGGCGGGTTTCATTTCACGTGGAGGGTTGAAAGGCGCTCAAGAACATATTTTCTCATGTGTAGTGCTGGCAATGTACACCGTTTTACAGGAACAATAAGTCCCTGCCCCAGAAGGGTTACAGCAGGAATGGCCAACTCCAGTCCTCAAGGGCCACGTTAAGGATATCCCTACTTCAGCACAGGTGGCTCAGTCTTCCACTGCACCACCTGTGCTGAAGCGGTGATATTCTGAAAACCGGACCTGTTCGGGGCCCTGAGGACTGGAGTTGCCCACCCCCTGGTGTAACCCTTTTACAATCTAATGTTTGAGTGACGGTGACTAGTGCAAGATCACATGGAGAGTGGACACTTGGGTTGCAAGACAGGCTCACCCCAGTGTTCTTAATACCAAGATGCTACTTCAGGAGCAAAAACTTGTCCCGAACGGTGTGTGGGAGAGAGCAAACTATTCATATTGAGTTATTTTTACATAACGTACACTTGTATTTGAACATTTATACCGTGGACATATTTAGTAATACATTCATGTGAAGTCCTCAAGACTAGGTCAGTGCTGGCCCTAGAAACGAGTCCTGCTTCCCGGCATCACGACATGCAGATCAGATACAGGCTCGGACTCCTAAGCATTTCTAGGGCTGTAAAGCAGAATGCTGCAAAGGAGATCTAGGAAATCAAGCGTTTCATTCATGCAATGCTTTTTTTTGGGGGGGGGGGGAGGAAAGAGCCCCGTTTTGTATTGGGAGGAGACCCTTCTACTCAGCACAGATCACAGCATAAATCTATGTCAAGGTTTAGTTCATCAAATCTCACATGGACTTTCAGCCCACGTCTTTATTTCATTAATTGGGTGGCAGTAGGAAGAGGATACAACTTTAAGAGATCAAAAGAATACGTTCAAAAGTATTTCTGGAAGCAACTAGTATTTCCATATCGATAAAGTAATCCTTGCCAATTGTTTCAGTAATGTGACAAGCAGCCGACATATTTCTGCAGGTTGTACCGAAGGTCACTGCATTTAACCCTATAGTGTACTTAAGCGTATTTCCAAGCAAATCCATTTGATCATTTTCCAAGTTCAGCGTAATAATTGCCGTGATTAGTAATGTTGCTTTGCATTCACCTTCGAACACTGCAGGCCTTTCTGACTGGGAAACCTGGTTACATAACTCTTCCTAGTTTATTTATTTTATTGCATTGCCTCCCCCCCCCCCCAAATTCCAGGTAACACACATTAGACCTGCTAAATAATGTTTTAATTAAGATGACAAATGTACTTTTACTGAGAGCTTTAGGCTCCTTTGGTGACCTGGTGACCATGAATACTCTGCAATGCAGTCCCCGAGCCTGTGGCACGGGCCAAGAGGATTACAATGTCAGACAGCCATGTGCTTGAGGCAGAAGTAACGTTTGCAGCAGCTACGGCCATGATTACACGGCCGGTATACACCCCAATTTATTACAATAACCCCCTGGTTTCCCTTCAGCAGTGGCTTCCATTAACCCTCTTCCTGTGGCTTGTAAGGGGTAGAAGGCAAAGATGATGGAAGAGAGGTTACGGCAGGGGTGGGCAACTCCAGCCCTCAAGGGCCACCAACAGGTCAGGTTGAGGATATCCCTGCTTCAGCACAGGTGGCTCAATCGAAGACCGAGCCATCTGTGCTGCAGCAGGGATATCCCCAACCTGACCTGTTGGTGGCCCTTGAGGGCTGGAGTTGGTGGCCCTTGAGGGCTGGAGTTGGTGGCCCTTGAGGGCTGGAGTTGCCCACCCCTGGTTACGGTGATCTGTGCACAAATAACTGTACACTTGAACAGGCATGAGATTCTCTGGGAGATGGGTAACTAGGGGCCACTGTATTTACCATATGTGCAGGGCATGTGGATAACAATGGGAGACATGTAGGCAGGGCCTTTGGTCAGAAAAGAACACGGCAGCCTAATAGGAAGTCTTTGTTCTTCAAAAGGGTCTCCTTTCCCCTTTTGTGCTTCACTTAATTCATGGCATCTGAGCTGCTCTTGAACTTGACAGGCACAGTGAAAAGGAATGGGGGGATGGTAGTGAGGGGGGGAATAAAGGAAAAAAGGTCTTCAAACGAATTTCCTCAGAAAAAAATAATAAAAAGAAATCCATTTTTTATTTCAAGCATGCCTTGCTAAAGGCGTTGGACTTTCAGGTACACAGACGAGAAGTTTCAGGCTTAAAGCCAACAATTTTCTCCATTCTTCACTGGTGTTGAAGTAGGTTTCTAATTTGTGTTCTCTCTGCTTCATCTCAAGACGTGACCCCAAGCCTTTCAACACAGAAAGGACTCAGATGGCAATATGTTCCACTGAACTCTCAGATGTGAAATAGGACAGGAGTAGGTGCTACCTACTTATTAAAGGAGCAATCCATGCAATATCATACGTGGGGTTTTTTTTTTATAAAATAAATCAGTTCTGTAGTACCTTCATTCTGAAACTTCAGAATTACAGTTCTGTAACTTCATTTTTAAATTCAACTCTTAATGTCATTTTTAATTAGTTGTAATATACTGAGCATCCTTTAATTTCTATAGCAGGCTTTAGCCACCTCCCCAGCAGTGCAAGATCTTTGTAACACTTTCCTGTTTGGGATCATTTGTTGCCAATGTTCCCAGCAGTTTGAGCTGCAAACTGTAACAATAGATAATGTTACCTTGGTAATATAAGAATACATTGTAGTTGTTGAGTTACACTGACAGAAGGATTGATTAAAACGGAAAGTCAGCCATTTAGTGAACCCTGGGAAGCAGCAACTTAGCTGATTGATTAGTTCTCCCGTAATCGATCGGCAGCGTAGGCAACTTGGATTGTCTCTTCAAGTGCTTACAAATTATTTCTCAAATGCAACAAACTCCCTTTTACCACTGATTGAACTGCATGAAATAACAGGCCTTTTTTTAACATGAAAACAAAAAATAAACTATCGCATAGTGGGCACAATTAACCCCTTCACTGTACAGCCATAAAGTATTTTGTCGCTATTTAATAGGCTGTGAAGAGATCAGTTCAATGCCAATCTCGGGGACTAAAATCTTCGCAGCTTCAGAACCAATAACCTTTGGATTATGAGCTTGAGTGTTTCAGACAATTCTCCATTTGCTTTAATCTTTTTAATGTGATATTGGCCATTACAGCAGTGTAAGAGTTAATTAAGCCCCATTGCTTTCTGCGCCGCCTGCTTTAAACTGTTGCATACAAAAGTTATCCGAGTCATTTTCCCTTCTCTCGTCTCACACTGCAATAAAGGGAAGAGAGAACGTTACTTCTGAATATTTAGAACTGAATCACATTACAACTGCTTGTTTGTAACCCTCAGGCTTCAAAATACATGAAAATGAGCCTACAAATAGATATGAAAGACATACGCACACATTCCCTCAAAACATTAGGGCTAGCCACATTCAATCCTAGGAGGGTCTGGTAATTCTGAATGACAAATCATGAATATAAAAAGGTCTGAAAATTCAGACAGGCCAATTATTAAAAGGGTATTCTAGTGCAGGGACGGCCAACTCCAGTCTTCAAAGGCTACCAACAGGTCAAGTTTTCAGGATATCCCTGCTTCAGCACAGGTGGCTCACTTAAAACCCATCCTGTTGGTGGCCCCTGGGGACTGGAGTTGGTACCAGTGTTCTAGGAATACATACTGTGTCAGGTGATGTTCCATGGTTATATTTGGCCTACCATCCGGAGAAGGCTGGTGTCTCAGACTATGGCATGATATCTGGCAACAGATCATAAAAGAATCAAAAAAGTGAACAATTAGTTTTTTCCAGAAGAGACTACGGGACAATTGTACTAAGCAAGTAATTGTACTACAATAAGACACCTCAGGGTGCTGTCATGTGGTTCTAAATGCTTCTGCACTGTTTACAGTAGGAAAGTGTTTGCATATGGACTCCAGGGGTAAATAATTATTTTTTTTATACAAACGCCTAAGGACGCCTTTAATTATTTGTGAATCACTGGTAATTTCTAAAGCTGGGACAACCGTAGTCTGTCTAAAAATGGCTAATTTTAAACAAATTACAGGTGAGAAATCAGCATAAGGATCATGTTTATTACTGTAGTACTAGATGGGTTTTTTTATATTTGTAACTGCTCCATAATGCTGTATAGTAACGTGTCGCTGCTGAATGACTGTTTCAGAAAAGTCAAAACATTCATCAGTAAAATAAAATGCTGCAGAAGTAGCTGATTTTTATCTTCGTTATATATCAAGGATATAAAACAGCTACAATTATTCTTTGTTCTTCTTCTGAATGTAGGTGGGACAGAAACAAACTAATGTACTGTACGCATATTCACTGTGCAGAATTTATTATATTGATTGAACACAGATCAGTTGCAACATTGATCTTTCGATGTTAGTTCTAGTAGAAATGTTAATTTGTTGCAAGTTATGCCGCCTATTAGCTGACCATTACTACACTAATGTTGGTCCGCTCAAAAGGTATCTCAATCTACAACAAGGCTCTTGATTTTGATTAAAGAGTCTTCCTTCAATTAACTTTGCTATTGTGCAATTCACTGGGTATGAAAAACAATGTCAAACATCAAAAGGTCCATCAAACACAAGCATAGTGCTGTCACTTACACACAATGGCAATGCCAGCACTTGTAACCATCCAAAAGAACGGTCAGAAGCAGAAGGGTCTTGCGACCCCGCCCTGACCTCAGCCAATGACTTGGTTATTCTGGGATATACCAGGCCATCTGCTACAGGAAAATCCCAGTAGGGGCTAGACAAGGCACAAAGGCTCGCACAGCCGTGTGTCCAGAACACGTTTTATTTCTAAAGAAAAAATATGGACATCATGTGTGGGATTGAACGTCTGGGACAAAGTTGCTTATGAAGCAGCAATTCTTCTGTAGCCTTTGAGATACTGAATAATTCTGTGTAAGATAGTTTGTTGGCACGGACTGCTGGTGTTTCCACATGATTACCATTATATATGTGGAGGGTGAATGGGAAAGAGCATGTGCTTAGCACACCATGATCTTTGCACCTCTTTTAACCCCTTTGCTGCCATGGGCCATCACCACACTGCTCCTCCATTTGGAGGAGTCAAATGTTCTAATAAACGTTATATAGTGCTTTTCTCCCAATGGGACACAAAGCGCGTCACACTTGCAGTACAGTGCGCGGTGCGCAGCACATAGGATTGTTACAGACACGGTCCCTGCTCTGTGGAGCTTACAATTTATGATTTTGGTGCCCGAGGCACAGGAAGATAGTGATTTGCCCACGGTCACAAGGAGCCGACACCGGGATTTGAACCAGGTTCCGCTTCAAACTCTGTGTCATTCATTGTCTTTACTCGCTGCCACTCCTTCAGGCCTAGCTGAACAAATCGTAAAATATTGAGTGTTATAGGCAGTTTATAGTTACATTTTGGAAGCTGCTGAAAAGCATAAATTCACGAGTCAATGAGAAAAACAATATTTAACCACGTTTTACCCCTGAAAAGGATCCCACAAGGAGTAATGATGCCAGGTATCTTTATACACTCCTGCACCCCAACAGATTATTTTTATAAAGACAAAAAACATACGTCTAACATCTGCAGAGAATGGTCACATCAAAAACACTGATACTCTTTTGTGCTTATCTTCAATATAAATAACCAGAATTAAAAAATTAAATAAAGTCCTTCACCACAGTATTATTATTGAATGGATAGGAAGACGCCAGTAGCTACAGTTACTTCTGTCAGATAAAGTTTCTGATTTATATTTCTTAATCTAATTAAAAAAACAAATATGAAAACACACACACACACACACACACACACACACACACACACACACACACACACACACACACACCTCTTTAGGGGGGGTGGCTGAGGAAGAACGGTTCCAATTCGATCACCTGTGAATGTGGGATCTGATGGCACCGAAACCAGATACGAGATAGAAACTTACTATATGGGTAAAAAACAATGCACAAAGTCAACTGATTTTAACTGAGAAGTGGATGCCAGTGTTTATCCCTGAGAAGAGCTTGGACTTCTATGGTCACCGTTTTTCCAGCGCTAGATTATCTTCAACGTGGTATCATTGGACTCATTACATTGTCTCTTAAGTAAAGAGAAGAGAATTCTGCTACAAGGAACCCGGCCGCTCCTCTTCCTGTGCACCCCATAACTGGAACATCCTACCCGAGACTCAAAGCCGCCTACAGTTTAAGTAATTTCAAGACTTCAGCTGTCTCACATTTTTAATCTTTTCTGTAATTTACATGCGCCCACAACAATATATTATCTCTAACTGTACTGAAATATCTGTACAATTAATGTATTACCTCTGTTCATTTAATGTAACCATGTATTGTCACCATAACTCTGTGCCCAGGACATACTTTAAAACGAGAGGCAATTCTCAATGTATTACTTCCTGGTAAAACATCTTCATAAATAAATTACCAGATATCATAAAATGTCTTTAAGAAGATTGCAAACATGTTTAAAACCGCTCTTATGACGAGGAAAAGATAGCGGTTTGTAGGTGGCGCCCCAATTAGTCTTATAATGGTTCCAAAATGCCTTATTTGCACTTTGACGCAGTTGTGAAAGAACTGAGCTGCCTGAGTCCCATCATTCAAATGTCACCGACTTTCCTCCAACACATGAAGCGTGTGACACCGATTTCTAGCATCTCTGCTTGCATTGGTTTTTGCATTGAAGTTTTTCTCCAAGGTCACAATTTTCCCATTAAAATTCCCTTGTGGTCCCAAATCATCCTTTGGGTAAATGACACTGCAAGATGTTTGGTGATTGCATATTTTCTGGGCCTTAATACTGTAAACGGAGCAGGAGGAAAGCAAACAAACACACAGTCTTGCAAAAAGAGGATTTATTAACAATTCCAACGTTTCGACCGCATAAGCAGTCTGTCACGGTGAGGGCCCTCGCTTTGACAAAGACTGCTTATGCGGTCAAAACGTTGGAATTGCTAATAAATCATCATCTTTTTGCAAGACAGGGTGCCTGGTTGGTTGCCTCCTCTCCGTAATTCTTCTGGTGTAGTACAGGATCTCCCCCATCTCCACGAGCACCGGCAAATTGCCTTTATTGCCGTCATTACCGTGTGCCTGTAACCCGCTCTGCGTTCCCTCAATACTATAAATTCATCCATCATTTGTATTTCTGTACAACACTATAAAGTGGACATTCCCAAATACTGAGCCTACAAGCCCTCCCAATATACAACCGAGGAATGCCCCCTCTTTTGGGGGGGGGGGGGGGGGGAGAATCTCTATTGGATGTCTCTGTGGCCATTGATCAAAAGCAAGTGACACTATGCATGTTAGTCACCAAGTTGTACTTCCCCGAAGGATCGAGTAGGCCAGTAATGGATAGACGCCCACGGCCATTAGGAAGTCAAACATGTCAGTTTCCTGATCAAGCAACCATCGTCACGCTCAAACATGCAGGGCTACTCCAAACAAAAATAATCCCCAAACGTCCATAAGATGGGCAGCACTCAACCTAGAGAAAGAAAAGGTTCCACCCCCCCCCCCCCCCCCGAAAGAGAAAATAAAAATGCATATTATTGGTATTATTGAAGTTCTTTAGTACTCTATTTTTAGTCACAACGACACGAAGACCTGATTCCACAAAGCAGAGAAAAATGTGAAATACTGGGGAAAATCAGCAGAAGAGCAAATATTGGCTCTACATTCAAATGACATCTACACATTTATTGCAAAGTAAACAAATAGCCAGATCAGAACAGGAAGTTTGGTGTCTAACAATACACTATTATGTAGGAGGCAGGAGGGAGGAAAAGGTAAATAGCAGGATGATTAAAGTACTTAAGCATGCTTTCATACCCATTCATTACCAAATACAACACCATTTCTAAGCAGGCACAATAACCATTACCACACAAAGCGAGATATGTAAAGAGAAGCAAATATCTAGCAGTCATCACCACTACACTAAAACAACCGAATATACAGCAAGTATTACGAAATGTGGTTAAAACGCAGAGATACAATAAGTAATAATCCCATTACAGGGCATTACTGGCCATTATTGCCCCGGTAATGTGCGATTGTTTTTTTCCGGATACATTGTTGTAATTTGTTTTTATTTTAACAGAGCATTTCTTTTCAAGGCAGCAATCCAGGCCGGTTTTTTTTTGACATAGGATTAAAGCAGGGCAGGGGGTCTCTAGAGCAGAACCCTTTAATTTCAGCTCAGAGGACACTGCTTCCCGAGATACACACCTCCAAAGGGGGTGCCGGTATCCCAGCAAAGTTTAAAGCTCCCGTGTCACTTGGCCAATAGGAAGCTGAACCAGATGATGTCACGGCTTCATATTGGCCCGCAGGGTGCGAGAGCTTTGAAACGCCATTACGTGATCCCTGCTAGCCGTGCGGTTACTGGCACCCCCTACAGAGGTAAGTACCTCCGGAAACAGGGAGTCCAAGGAAACTGAAATGAATGGGGTTCAGCTCCAGGAACCTCCTGCTTCAAACTAATGTTAAAAATAATAATAAAATGGAGTGCTTGGATTGCCTCTTCAATGTCGGCAGCTGGTCCATATTTTTGGCCATTCCTAGGCAATGAATGCACAGAATTGTGACTGTTCAGAAACCAAGCTTTCTAATCAAGCTCAAGTGTTAGCTTTTAATAAAGAGACTGAACTCTCTGGGTGCACCCTGGTCCCAGGGAAAGCACAGCAGGTCTGCAAGACAATAGGAGTTTAGCACTTGTCCAAGGACTCTGCAGCCGGTGGTTACTTCAGGCTATTAAAGCCCCCCCGCTGCACAGATAAAACAGGTCAGCTGATTTTGGATTTCGTTGTCGCATCAGTTTGGCCATTTCATTGTTTCCATGCTGTAAGTGCAAGACCAACGTTTCAAACCAAGGTGCCACCTGCTGGCGCCTCAGGACTATTATACACTTAGAACATTGCTAATGAGATGTTACACTGCATTTAAAATTAATAGAAAACTATTACCACATTGTGCAATTCTAACAATACCAATTAGAAGTAAAAGGTCCAAATGTAAAATCTGCTAGTGTGACCCGCTGTGTGGTGCATGCTATACACTCCCTTCCCCCTGGCGGATTCCTCTCCAGTGTAACAGACGTGACTCATGGTAGACAGAAGCAGCCAATAGACGCGAGAGAGGAGAGGCTAAGGAGAGAGGAACCTTTATTGGAGGATGGAACAGAACGCGGAGTCTCAGGACGGACCGGCAGAGACTCGGGGTCAGCTCAGCGTCAAGGAGCAGAGGGACTACCGAGACAAAACGATAACAGTCGCTGAGAGAGGGTGAGACGGTTCAGCGTTTAGGGTGACCCGACCAATTGGGTTACAGGTGTCACGAGTAACACAGTGAAGGGATTCTCTGTTACAGACAAGGGTACCGAAGAACAGGCCTGTCACCGTTACGCTGTTAATAAGAGCTCCAACATTGTGCCGGCACCACCAGGAGGATCCTCATAACAATGGGTCATAAGGACATGGGAAGACATTGTTACGCGACTGTGCAGGGTTTATAAAACCAGGAATAGTATGTACATGATCCTCCGATTGAGACTCACGGTTATGTCTGCATAGCTGTGGTAATAAAAGGCTTTTATAAATACGTTCGTTATTCATTTATTGTTATATGGTTTATATAAATACGTTTGTTATTCAAGGCCTGGTGTCTCCTACTGCCTGACCTTTGGGCCGTGTGTCCAGAACGTGGGATAACACGGCATAACAGGCAGTAGGACTTGGGCCTCCACCGTAGCTTATTAAAGTTAGTTGATGGAGAAAATAAAGAGGGGTTCTACTAGTAATTAAATGTAGTTTCTAATCAATTTAATAGGAACTTTAATGGATTTTGGCCTTAATGAGCCTTAACTGATAATGTGCCTTGCAAATCTATTCAAATAGGGGTTTTCCTGTTTAATACCAGGGTCAAGAAACAATGACCTGCAGAATATGGGAGTTTCACACACTCCACTGGAAACCTTTACACTCATTAACACAAAAACACTTTTCCTTGTTCACAGATGCCTTTTAAATTAGTAAAATTCACAAAATCACTCAATGTGCTCACATCTCAGATACGAGATTATGTTTAGCACCTTAAACTATAAATTAATTTACTAAATGCTCTTTCAGAGTACAAACATCATCAGTGATGACGAGAGACACACACACACACACACACACACACTTGAGAACCAACATATTGGCTTTTAAAATATACTAAACGACAGTCACTAACCATCCCATTTTATATCATTAAACAGTCAGCAGAAAAGGAAACCAGTGTTTTTTCCCACCCAAAAATTTTTTTGTAATTGACTATGCACTAATGTAAGATAATTTTTTTTTTTAATCATTTGTAGAAGGCGTCTCTCTGTACAAGGTCAGCTACAGAGATCCAGGCAAGAAAGACTAAAGGGATTAGCAAACAATTTCAAATGGTGGTCTCAAATAGTTACAGAAAAAATAAGTTTAAAAAAAAACGTTAAAAATTGGACAGAAAAACTGCATCCTAAATCATTAGAGATTTGCTTTTTTTTTTTTAAATAGACCTACCGTAATAGTTCTGATTTAGACTGGGAAGAACCAGGTTCACATCATATATTCTATACCGCAGGCACCAAACTCACTGTAAACTCTGTAGGACTGCAAATATTCTACGTACAATGCTGCGTAATATTCACTGTGCTATAAAAAGATACAATATTTGCTGGCTAAATGAAATTATCCTCTGAGATGCTACTAGGCTTCTGAAAGAATACAGAATAGAGCCACTAATATTTATAAAAATCCCCTTGTGATATAAATGCCTCATACAATGGCTCGCGCCTTTGTCTCAGAAATGAATTCTGCCCAACTTAACACCTTTGTGTCCCGATCAGCTGGAGCTGTAATAAAAAGGCTGTCACTCTGCGGAGACGGGAGAAAGAACTAAAGAGACGGCAGCGAGGAGACAGCAGTGATCATGTCACTAGGTCAAGTTCCCCTTCCTGTCTCTTCTACAGATTCTCATCAGTCCGGCTATTGTGAAGGAACAACTGAAGGGTACTAATCCATGCTGCAGGAAGGGGTTAAGTGGTGCTGCGAACATTTTGGAGGCTTCCCAACATAAGCAGCTGGGAAGGTTTGCAGCAGCAGTGCAGCCGCGTTATCATTTATTTAGAAGGGGAAAGAAGAAATGATATCAATAAGATAAAAATCAGCAACTTTAATAATGGAGCTCTCTTTTCTCATGGGGAAACAAAATGAAACCCGACAAAAAAAATAAATCACTGTGATCGTGTGTAGCGGATGTTCATTTTAAACACACGCGTCAACGTTTTGGTCCTAGATTTCGTTATTTTGAGTTTGACGTAAAATATGTGTACTTTGCGTACACACACACACACACACTTTATTCATTTGCAAGTCCACCACAGGGCCCTTTACCAACCCCTTTTGGGATGTACAGTATAGCTTTCTGTATGTTGCATATATCCATAGCAATAATACAGTATAAACTTATAATACAAACAGAACATTTCTGATTACAAGATTCACTACGTCCCAATCATTTTTTGTTTTAAAATTTTATTTAAAAATTGTTTGAAACCACAACAGCATCCTAACTATGCACGTCCCATCACACGTCCCATCACACGTCCCATCACAACCATAAAGCTGCAATCTCCCTCCGTTTTATTTTTACGCTTACCTCTACCGGGGTGAACCCCAGGGCTGACCCCTGGTCCCCCTAACTCCGGGGACAGGCCCCACTTCTCCCCCTGCCCGTTTTCTCAAAATAAATTGTAGGTTTCTCTTAGGCCGGTTTTCACACAAAAACGACAAATACAGCAGCGAAAGTTGCAACTTCATCTCTTACAATACACCCCTCCCCCCCCCCTTTGTCTTTGTCTATTGGTCTCTAGAATGATCCCCAACCTAGGGGCCAAGTATTGTTGGCCATTGGGTACACCTATTTAGTGACTGGGAATTGGTACTTTGAGGGGGAAAATCATGGCGTGATTAACGTAAGGTGCACAGCACTAGGTTTACACAATGAAAACTTTCTTCTTTCCGATTCATCTCTACAAGAAAATGAATCAAATGAAAATGAAGCTGCAAATATCTTACAAAAACATTCATGAAAATCAAACCTGGTACCCAATCATCACCAGGTCCTTTAAGCTTAGAGCAGGGGCGGACAACTCCAGTCCTCAAGGGCCACCAACCAACAGGTCGTTTTCAGGATATCCCTGCTTCAGCACAGGTGGCTGTCCAACACCACCACCTGTGCTGAAGCAGGGCGATCCTGAAAACCTGACCTGTTGGTGGCCCTTGATGACTGGAATTGGCCAGTCCTGGCAATTTTTTTACATCACCTACTCATTAAGCATGTTATTATCATTGGTGTTGAACATGAAAAAAAATATATATAGATATACATTTTTTTAATTCTATTTACCTATAGTATATATTTTCCCTTCATTCTTTCAAATGACATACTTAAAAATGAGAAGCAACTCAATGTATTACTTCCTGGTAAAACATGTGATAAATAAGCCTTTTTTTTTAGGCATACTAGTTTGGCTGCTTTGTTTGTGAATGAACGTTAACCAAGCACAAGAACCCGAGGAGCTGCCCTGTACCCCCTCCAGCAGTGAGAGGGGTTAGAGCTGAAGGCTCAGTCCTGCAAAGAGAGAGTCTTACGCCACTATAAACCTTTATTTTTTTGTAGTCCTTTAATACGTCTTTCCACATGATTCTGTACCACTCCTGTTCCCTCATTGTAATGCTGTAGTACAGCGATGTTTGCTTTTCATTCAGTTGGCATTTTACCATGTTCAAAATAACCGCCATTTAATCTCCTACAAAACACCAGCAGCCGTAATGTACGGGATTAAAGATCTGTGTGTTCACAAGGAGATGTGACAAATAGTGCATTTTTTATGCACCTCTAAACATTGCACCTTTGTAAGGTTGAAAGTGGTTTGACCATTAAGGCTATATACAGAATTACAGAATGGGGAGCATGCTACTCCCTCCTGATAAATACCAAATAAAAGGATAGTTTTCCAGGAAAAGATCCAAATTATTTCCTCATATGAAGAAAAAAATAATAAAATTAAAAGTATGCATTTGAAAAAAAATGTCATTGTAAGCCAATCTGTTGAAACGGTTTGCGTGAAGGTATACGGGTCTAGAGAGTCTCCGCTGCTCTCCACACGGCAAAGCAAGTTGTCCGTTGTCCCTTGGTGGAAACAACACAGGTTTCATGATTACAGGGGAAGAGACATTATCTTTAACCAACACCTTGTCCCTGAAACAAACCACACAATTCAGAATTACAGGTCCTGCATTACAGTACATTGAAAACGCATGCTGTTCCTTTAATGCAGGAGTGGCCAACGCCAGTCCCCAAAGGCCATCAACAGGTCAGGTTAAGGCTCAGTCAATGACAGCCACATGCTGAAGCAAGAATTTCCTTAAAACCTGACCTGTTGGTGGCCCTTGAGGACTGGAGTTGGCCACTCCTGCATTAAAGCTACAGTATGCTATTATTGTCTGAATAGCAAATTAGAAGAGCAGTCACACTTATTTTAACTTCATGTAAATTGATTGTATTAGAAAAATGCAATCAACCTTAAAAGTATTTATTTCAGTGACGTCCTATGGAAAACAAGTCTATACTCTTTGGGTCAATGCACTGTTTTTGTAGGGGAAAGTGTGCTAAAACCACTAGGAAAAGGAAAAAAGCATTAAAAAACAAAAATAGTCAAAATAATATAGCTTTACCAAAAATGGTGGTAGAAAAGGCATTTATTCAGTTCGTATGCCAGCAAAATTCCTGACCATTTTCTAATCACTATCTGGACCTTGTTGACACACACCCTTAAAAAAAAAAAAAATAAAAAAAAAGCGACAGGATAGTTCTTTTCAGTATATTCAGTATATATTCGGTATATTGTCTTGGAACCGTGTAATTCCAAATCTTATTTGTCGTTATTCCTCGTTTTTTCCATTTGGTCCCGTCTAGAGAAATGAGGTAAAGAATAGCGACACCTACATTATATTTGCAGTTTTTAAATGTTATTCATAAATACAGATAAACACTTCTATATTAGTTTTCTCTGCCACAACAAAATGGCCCCATAACAAGTCATCAAACTAATGAGCAGTCTCAGAGTCCAATTGTATCAGTCAGAATACCGGAAAAAAAGCCTTTTTATTTCTTTTAAACTACGTCAACAATTTAAAAAACACACAAACACACAAACACACAAACACACAAACACACAAACACACAAACACACAAACACACAAACACACAAACACACAAACACACAAACACACAAACACACAAACACACAAACACACACACACACAAACACACACACACACACACACACACAAACACACACACACACACACACACACACACACACACACCTCTCTAGGTATCAAATGCTTTTAGTTTTTCATGAAGAATCGTATCACAAGATTAATAATCTCTTCCTAGGCTTGCAATTATATTACTCCTTTCCATCAAGGAAGAACCAGCACTGAACTCGGAAAAATGCTGAAAGTTCAGAATGTTCAGCCGAGAAATGGGTTCACAATCACTGCAAGAAAATGCATGGTGTTCTTGGACATATCGAGCAGACTTTCTATAAATATCATATCCCGATTAAAAGATAACCCCTGTAAAATGTCTAGAGACAACACAAACATCCAGCCAGTGGGCATTGCTTCGGTGTCAAACAGCAAATGAAGAATTTTGCAAGGAAATTAATTAAATACGTACAAAAATGTTGTGTGGTACAGGAATTGAATAAAACATATGTCAAAAGATAATGCTTCCAATAATCATAAAGTTATAACCTAGGCTCCTAGGACACATCCTTCCAAACCAAAACACATGGTCTAATTTAGCATGTCAACGCGCCTGTTATTTCCAGCTTCCTTTCCTTAATGAGTTCAGCTCTTGTGAAAGGTGCTAGATAAGGAAAACGGAACGGCTATGATTAAATTATCCATGTAGCTGGAAGTCCAATCCCTCTGCTACTTAACTTGCCAGCAAAAGATTACAGCAACCGGTACACACGGTTCCAAGACTCATTAAACACGCACACCCGGTTAAACACATACTTCTAGAATTAAAAATACCAGTTCTTGTTTAGTACCCCAAAAAAAAGACAAAATGCTAAAAATATAAAGCAATGGGTAGGAACGAACACACACACACACTTTCTAATTGGAGACGAAGACCAAAAAAAATAATGATTGACTTTTAACGACCTTTCCTGCTGCTGACTCAGACTGCCCACTCAAATGCCCTGTACCCACTTCAGACACAATCATCACTGTGCAGCAGCACGGCACGCTGTATGAAATGGCCGTTATACTAGAGACGCCGGCTTTGCAATGCATATATCCCTGTAACAAGTCCCTTAAGTTGCCTGTGCAGCAAGCGCTTCAGCGCAGATAATCGGGCCTGTCCAACTGTATTCGGAGGAATGTGGAAGTTACCAGAATTGTCCGAGTCGGCATTATCTGAACGCGAGGGCAGCCTGCCTCACCCATTACACGCTATTTGCCCGTCTTCAGCAGCAGCATTAAAAATGTGAATTTTCCAATCTGAACATATCAAAGATTACTCACTGAAGAATAGCATTTAGTACACAAAAATAAATCTATAAACAAAAGAAATATTGTGCGTCTAATGTGAAAGTCTAGAAATACGGATACAGCTGCAAACAATAAAATAGTCCGCCATCAGATTCTTATTAACACCAGAAATACTGCAGCCGGGTTAAAATAAATACATCTTTATTTTTTATTTTTAAAGAAGGTAGATATCCATATTCTCTCATTCCAGGTCTCAATTTGCAAGACTTGAAAAATTCAGCAAAAAAAAAAAATACAATCTGGCCGAAGTTTGTAGTTATTCCACACACCTAACATTACAATAATCAGCAGTAGTCTTGGGATCCATCAGGTATTTGTAAATGGAATTACTTATGTCTCTGCTTCTATACAATTTAGATTTTCAGGCGTGTGTGTTTGAGGGAGAAGTTTATTTTTAGAGCACTTCATTCCAATCTCCCTACTGGTAACCGACAATACCAACCAGTAACCCCAAAGTTGTTACAACCAGGCAACCCCTTGCGAGTCAAGAGGTACAGCCCACAAACAGTGGTACAGCCAGAGTATGTGGCTGTGTGGACAGGCCATTTCTGGAAACGCGACGCGGTGGGTTTCATTTAGCGGCGTCTTCCCCCAGTCATAGTTGTTCATTGCATTTGTTTTTTTGCTGCGCTCTATACCCCATTTGCATTCCTCTATAGCCCAGATTGAAACCAAGAAGGAATCCCAGCAAAGTGAATTTTTAAGAATATCCTCCAGGTGTCACTTTGCTTGTTTTGTACTTATACCAGATCATTTTGTCCCATTTTCATGGTTTTGTCTGCGCTCCTTGGTGAAAACGCAGCAGTGCCGACACTAGAATTATTTCCCCTTTTGCCATCCAGTAAAGCTGGGGTACACATTTAATTAGTTTTCACGTCTCACTGGATACTTACTTTGCTTTTCTTTCCATATGACTTGGATTAGGAGTGGGCAGCTCCAGTCCTCAAGGGCCACCAACAGGTCGTGTTTTCAGGATATCCCTCTTTGACTGAGCCACCTGTGCTGAAGCAGGGATATCCTGAAAACCCGACCCGTTTGTGGCTCTTGAGTACTAGAACAGGACACCCGACTTAGGTGAAGTTACACCATTTAATTTAAAAGCTGCAGTCTACGTTGATCACCATTTTGTTTTATTGTAACAGATCGCGTCTTGCCTTTTCCAACTAGGTTAAAAAATCAGTATAATAATAATAATAATAATAATATAAAAAGGTGGTTTCAATAATGAGAGGGCAATACTACGTCTGCCTCCCCACACAGGGTCCTGCAGAAGGTGATTCTGTAGGAGTGCATGTCATGAGCACTGGGTGGTCTGCTCTGGGCGAGCAGGAGAGCCCAAATCAGAACTGCCATGTGATAAGAAAATGGTGGCAACGCGTGTACAGTACAGAAGAGCCGTATTGGTTATTTGTAGTCACACGGAAGTGGTCATATTTAATGTTGCTTTTAATTACAGGAAGCTGTTCTCCAAGTTGCCCACAAACTGCTACTTGAAGGGTAGACCGATTACCGTTTACATTTTGTTGCATGGGAAACGGATAAACAAATGTCTAATAGCAGCGACCGACTGGGACAACTTTTTATTCAACGAAAAACATTAACATTGCCTGATATATAGCGCACATCGCTGCGGTGGTTTTTTATTATTTTATTATCCTATTCCAAAAGGTCAATTTCTTCTTACAACTCCTTTCCACAACACCTTGAACATAAATCTCATTTAAGAGCAGGATGGCCATTAGCCTGTGCTTCCAGAGGACGAGATCTACAATACTGATTCACTATCACCAGAATACAGAGAGAAACCCGGTGTTACAGCCAAATGAGGCACACAGAAACCATACAAGAATAAGCCAGTAAATGTTTAGCAATTACAAAAATATTTGTTAATTGTCACTTCATTGAAAACCATTTGGCCTAATTTTCTGGACAAACTGCCTTGACTTTGCCCCTTTTCATCCAGTAGTTTACGCTTTTGGAAAAATACTGAAGTAAACACTGAGTGGCCTCTTATATTGCGGTTTTCTAAAAGCAGCTTTATTACTCGGCCCTGATTACTGTAATCCTGGAGTTCTCGCTGCACTCTGTACTTAGGTAGGAGCCTTTAATCAGCCACATCTAGCACTGTATATTTCCTGGGATTTGCCATTGTGCTGCTCAGTTCTGCAGACACATTTTCAATGACGAAATTAGATTTTTTTCATTCTTCCTTAGAAATGCTATAAAAACAAAAAAACAACAACAAAATCTGAAGATAGCATTTTAAACACAAAAAAAATCACGTCAAAACAGTTACAAATTAAAAGTACATATTTTGTAGTGATACACAAAAAAAAAAAAAATAGCTCACGGAAGAGGAAATTGTTAAATGGCAAAACGAAGGGCATTAGGGCGTTTTATGGGTAGCACAGAATAAAATCCCAGATGCTTGTTGACCTTGACAAGTACCTTACGAAAAAGCCAAACCATGTAGGAGTCCCCCCAATTATAGCACTGATCCGGTTTCTTTGAGGTAAGGGCTGCAATGCAAGACAGCTGTGAGGATAGGAATGCAACAAAAGCCACAGTCAGGAGGGGGGGGGGGGGGGGGAGAATCCGTCTTTAAACTCGCTTTATCGAAAAGCAAGAGGTTGCCAAATAAAAGTTCAGCGGTAATTATTGCTCAGCACAAGTACTATTTGCTGCACTACCAGGGTGGCCTGCATGGTGTACAGAGAACAATGAGCATCCCACTCTGCACACAGTGCTGGTGCAACTTGTTACAGGGCTTCTAAAAGGCATTCACTGAGCAAACACAGGGAATTTAGGCCCCTGTCCTCACTGCTAAACCTGGAAATGTTTGCAAATGCTCTAACAGGAGTGATTGGAAATCAAGTTAAAAACAAAAAAAGTCACTGGGTCCAAGTGATCCTTTACCAGCAAACAAAAATGTACACATTTGTTAGTGGGACACACATACCCCTCATACACAAGCATGACACACGGGTATCCGTCAAACCTCACCTGTTGGGGAGGAGATCTTGCGGACTGGAGTTGAGAACCCCTGGCTTAAGCCTTTTTCTTTCCCCACAAGTGTGGTGCCTGTAAAGATGCACTTTTTCGTTGAACATTTTAACAAGCCTACTCGCCTACCTTTTCATGGAAAATAGCTGCATAGTCTATTCTCTTCAGATTTACAGCCCACGGAATTTACTGTGGTATATCTTTACGAATATATGTTATAAACACTCATATTTCAAGCACTTGGAGAAGGCAAAAAGACATAAGCCTTAATCCTTCTACTTTAAATCACGCAGTATAAAAAGAACAAAGAGAGGACAGTGTACATCAGATATCTTTTCTATTAGAAAGTGTGGCACAAAGCAGTGTTCTCAACAACTGGCTATTCCCTCTCCACACCTCTCAAACAGAACCAAAGCAAGTTATGCACAGAGTCCCAGCCTGCTGCCAATAATTAAAACTGAAGCCTCTCCTTCCGAATAAACTTCATTTAGTTTCAACTCCACAAAGCTTGTGCACTCGTCAGGTAGTGACCGTGGCCTCGTGCACCACGGATGCCTTTAGCAGATGTCTGAGTCACTAATAGCTTGCTGCATTGAAGTTTGTGGATGCAAAAAAAAAAAAAAAACAGAATAAAAACGTTGCTTTAATACACCAAAGTGTTGATGCAAACAGTGACTAAGCCACTTTGTGCAATCTCACAGAGCAAACTAAGCACATTGGGACAGGTTGACTTTTCAAAGTCTGTGGAACAGGGACTCTAGTGCCCACATTGTAGCATTACCTGCGAATAATCTAAAGAAAATTACTTTAAGTAACATGGGCTTTTATTAAAAAGAGGGCAATCCAAGACGGCACTTTTTTTGCAAATGTTTTAATTTTTTATATATAGCAGGTCTCCGTAGCTGACCCCATTCCTTTCAGTTTCGGGGATCCCCTACTTCCAGAAATACTTACGGCAGAAGTAGGTGCCGGTAGCTGCTCCGGCTGGGCTTTAAAGCTCCTGCGTCACTTGGGCCAATAGCAAACCGCACCGATGACATCACGGCTTCCTATTGGGCCGAGATCTTTAAACAATTGACATATTGTGAACCCTGGTAGCCAAGAGCTGTACTGGCACCTAATTCAGACGTAAGTAGTCCCCGGAGCTGAAATTTATGGGGTTCAGTTCCTGAGACCCCCTACTTCAAATAATAATAATAATAAATATATATATTTTTTTTTTTAGGCTTTCAGAATGGATATATAGATAGATATAGATATATCTATATAGATATCTATATGTACAACATTTGCAATACTGGATTGCTGCTTTAAGCGGTTTATTTTAACCCTCTGGCAACCATTCTAGAATCCATTACAGGTGCAGTTCCACTTGAGTGATCTACAAAAGGCTGCGACTGATGCCTTTAAAAAAAAAAAAAAAAAGTATATTAAAATCCATTCTGAAAGCCTAAAAACAAAAATGGGGAGGAGACGTTCTGATCCACACCAGTTATGAGATATGCTTTTTAAACACCCAATAAATCAATTAGGAAATGGGAAAATGACAAGGGAAGAGATAAGGCTGAAAAAGCTCATAGAAATACTGTTGAATTATGTACTTCATAAATTATATTATACTTCAAGAATTATGTAAATACATTTAAACTTCTATTTTGAATATCAGATATAGATATATATTTTTTTATTTTTTTCTAAACGCGCACGCTCCATAACATAATTGTTACAAATTTTTAACAATTGGTTAGCTGCAGACAAATGCTCACTTAGGGGACACACCGTGTCCATTTACTCGTTTTACTAACATCACCACGTCTTTAGTCCTAAATGGAACTGCTCCCAACAGCAGCAGCTCAAATAAAATCATTTGTGCCAAGCACTAATGCTATAAAACATCATGCATCTGTAACACCACAATCCCACACTATCCGTAACCCCCAATATAAGCATTGGGCACACTCGGCAACGCTACTCACATACAACTTACATCTCAACCATGGTCACTCAGAACAGTCGTGCTTAACGCCAGTCCTCAAGACACCCCCCTCCCCCCCCCCAACCGGGCAGATTTTAAGAATATCCCTGATTCAGCACAGATGGCTCAAACAATGGCTCAGTGGAAGACTGCAGCACCTGTGCTGAAGCAGGGATATCCTGGAAACCTGACCTGTTGCGGGGGTCTTTAGCACCACTGACCCAGAAGACAATGAATAAGGCAGGTACAATTGAATATTCAGTCTATAGCTTTCTTTTTACAGTCACGACACCTTAAAGGTTTCTGTTTATATGTAAACATTACATTTTGTCAAACGACTGGTACCAGCAGTTTTCCTCCGAGGTTTTTTTTGGGGGGGGGAGTTTAAAAGTTTTTATGTTGCAAAGATAACAATTTGTAATAGTTCCTTTATTTCTGACGAAGGGGAGACACATGCCTGACAATTACTCTCCTAAAAAAAAAAGCCTGATTTGTGTGGTTCTTTCTTTTTTTATAGAGAATAAATGCAGTGTTCTGTGGAATTGAATCAGGTCACTGTAGATTATGCAACACATTTATACAGATGAGTGCAAACACCTCATTCAGGTACAATGACAGCACTTCACTCGTTGACGTACATCCATAACAAACACAGAGTTATTCTTTTGGTTCAATCAATGGCGGTAGCATTTATTAACGAAGCTTGTAAGCTCTTCGGGGCAGGGATTTCCTTTCCTATTGTCTGATTTTGCTGCGCTTATTGTATTATATTTCCCCGTACTGTATTCTTTGTGAAGCGCAGAGTACACGTTTGGCGCTATATAAAAAGACATACAATACCAAGCCAGAGAGCCATAATAATCCCAACTTAACTTTAAGACACTACAATTGTAAATTAATCCTCATTTGTAAAACCATAAAATAAATTAAAAAAAAAAGGAGATTATTCTACACAAAATGATTTGTGCTTCCCACATTTGTAAAGTTGTCATAAGATTTATTGCAGTTGATGCATATAAAACGTTTGTCGAGTGTAAACAGCCTAAAGTTTATCCCCTTAGACGGGGCTCAACCCGCCCAGCCACAAGTCGTGCTCCTCTCCCGCATGGCGGTTACACGGTGCACAGGTGTGTTTGTTCAGCTAAATGAAACAAATGGTCCAAAAGTGTAACTTAAACTGATTACAAATAATAAATAAAAACCGCAATGATGCAGACGTACAAAAACTAAAATATATGAAGCGGTTGTTCCCCAGATGATTACTTTGTGAGACTACGAATGTGAGAATCGCACATGCTGAAGAAATAAAAGTTAAAAATACTAGCCCAAGTCAACCATATTTTATTCTGGCTGTAAGTCACTCAGATAAGCAATGACTTAAATAAAATACATGGGCTCCTAAAATAATAGTTTGTTATTACAGCTAAGATTGTTTTTTAGTTTTTTGTTTTTATTCTGTACATTTGACTTCATATTTATTTTCAATGTTTCCTTCTTGTACATCTCTTATTTTATGTCACGTTTCTCGATTTGTAAGGGAATAAATAAATAAAAACCCCGGATACACTACAAACGTGGCCTCCAGCCCTGACAGGCGGTCATATTGCTTCCTCCGTTTACCTAGTGTAAAACCGCTCCACCCAAGGTTCGCCGCTCCGGAACGGAGGGGGATATCAGAGGACCCCCACTAAATACAGTCCAGAGGACCTCCAAACTGAGGGAAGATTTCCCCCCCAACCCCCCTTTTAAACAAGATTGTAACTGGGAGCGCTACATTAACACTGCAAGTCTCTCTGCCTCAAGCATTTAAAGTCGCACCAGCTTATTATTTTATTTTTTTAAATACAGAGAGCACACCGTATACCGCAGATATTAAACATTTTACAGTACCGGAAGCACATTGAGAATTGTATTTTATTTAGAAAATGTTTTACCATTAAGCAATACATTGGAGAGTTCCCTCTCGTTTTCCAGTATGTCCTGGGATAATGGGAGATCTGGTCCGGTTGTGTTCAGAAAATACAAATCCTGAGAAAGGCCGCCTTGCGCAAAGCGAAACGTTCGTCTACACCAGGGCGAAACCAATTTATTATTGAACTTTGTGCCCATCTTTGTCGTCTTTTGTTCAGGACATTTTTGAAACATTGCTTTTTAATGGTCATTCATATGGTCACATACTGAACCTCCGGAATCTAATTTTATTTCATTCCCGCAACTTATTCATTTTATTTCTTAATTAGCAAAAACAAAATGTTGCTCCTCTTTTTTCACATATTTATACCTACAGCTTTCAATTCTCATTCTACACGTCAGCCAAGAAAGAGGAGACCGTTTTTAATTTACACTGCTAACAAATGCTTCAAATAACATTGGTGGATGATATCGAGTTCCAAACATCTCCTCCACTTTACAAGAAGGGGGAGAGAAACCTTGCAGGCTAAACCCCCCATATCTCCCAGCTGATGGAGTCTGTGTAGTAACATACAGAAATAGTGCGAGAGTTCCCGCCGGCTACGCCCGGATCCGATATTGACCCACATGGCAGCACAGTCCTTTCTGACGCAGGGAACAGCTGAGTGCCGATACACCTGTATACTGGAGTGGTGATCACATGAAAGCGCACTCAGTTGAACCTTCCTATTGTAAACAGTTTCATGCGGATTTATTGCTTTAAGATTTCCAATCTTTGGACCCTATTCGTTTACTTTAAACGGTGAGGTGCGCCATGCTAAATTGCTCGAAAATTAAATATAATTCCATGCAATACAAACTGGAAGTTTTCAATTATTAGTATTATTATTAATAATAAACACTTATCTATGCAGAAATATTACTACTACAACAAAAACCATCTCATCTGCATCAAATGTGTTTAATTTGATGCACAAGGGTTATTCAATGAACTGCAATAGTGTCACAGGCACTGTTACTCCTATGCAAGTCAATGCCGTTCCAGAGCGACAGCTGCCCATTCAGCATCATCACAGTTTAAAACAGGATCCCCCAGTGTTTCTTGCCTCCCCCAGGCAGACAGGACTATATGGAAATGAGATAGCAAGTATAGTTATTTGTCTCATAAATATACTTCACTAATTCTCACTAGATTGTGAACTTGTTTAGTATTTTTGATAGGAGGAAAAAGCCAAGATGTCTGGCTGAACATTTCCGGGCAAAATGCAATCTTGCAGCCAATTGAATAGCATGTGAATACTTAATTTTGGCAAGAAATCTTCATTATTCATAAAAATGTTGCGTACTTCACAAAGTTGTGCTGGGTGAACCAATTTGTGTCCGAAAGAGCAGGTTTTGCCCGGGCTGTACAGGAGTGGCGTTTCCGTGCAATGTGCATTGTAACACGGAAACACCGTTCTTGCAATTTCACTGCTTCCACTGCTTAAACCCAAACAGCACAATAGTGCAGGGGAGTACAGCTCCTGTCCTCAAGGGCCACCAACACGTCAGGTTCAGGCTACCCCTGCTTCAGCACAGGTGGCTCAAAGACTGAGCTACTGATTGAAGCACGGTTATCCCTAATACTTGTGCTATTGGTGGCCCTTGAATACTGGAGTTGGCCAGTCGAAGACTGAGCCACCTGTGTTAAAGCAGGAATATCCGCAATACCTGACACATTGGTGGCCCCCAAGGACTGGAGTTGGCCACCACTGCAATAGGATATATAGTGGAATATGAAATATGAAATGCAAACCATTTTACTGGCAGTTCACAAACTGCAAATAATTGTGGCTGCAATCTCAAATTGTACTGATCCCAGCTGAGTTAGAAAGAATTGTTTTGAGTAGTCAAATTTAGGCAAAACCTCTTAATTACCGTTTTACATTAGTATTTCAACATCCAATAGGATTTTATTACAAAGTATAACCAGGATGACGACAACGATGATAAAGCAAGAAGCATAGATATTTTGGCTTCACCTTGAGCTCCATACAACCTGTTAAACACATACATCTGAAGTTACATTTAAAGAAAAGTGCTGCTCAGAAGAGATTGCTGCAGGTTGTATTCTTTAAAAAATAAAATCGATAGATTTAAACACTAAAAGCTTTACATGAAGCGTGCTATGGGAAAAAAATCCAATCCCAGCAGGGGCCAATGAGTGTGCTGAGAACCTCTGAGTGGACTCCAGTGGTCCCAGCAGTGATCTGATATGGACCCTGGGACTAAAAGATGCATGCCTGATCGCTTTACAAGCTCCATTTTTGGGTTGTTATGAACGATTGGAGACCTGAAAATTGCTATGAAGGCTTCCAAGAAGATATATTCTGCAGCTGCATTCTTCCCTTATGGATGAGTCCTACAACAGAAAATCCAATAAGAGAGCCAGACTGAATTCTATGCAGAAGGAGATGCCAACAAACATTTTACATAGATATTGCTGAATATGCTTTTTAAAACCCCACAGGACCATATTTAAAGAAGTGTCGCATGTCTAACAAATTTGAAATGCGTCCAATAAAACTGCATGTAGGGACATATGTGATGGCTTGTCATAAGATTGAGACATATTGGAAGATGGTATTATAACTCATCTCCCAGGTCTTTACTAAAGAGATTCTCCCAGAACCTATAAAAGTCCTGTCACGTCTGCCACACAACCTAAATACTTTTAGCAGAAAGATCAGGGTTGGGCAACTCCAGTCATCAAGGGCTACCAACAGGTGAGGGTTTCACAATATTCCATTTCAGCATAGGTGGATCAATCAGTGGCTGTGCTGAAGCAGGGATATCCTGAAAACCTGACCTGTTGGTGGCCCTAGAGGACTGGAGTTGCCCTCCCCAGATAGATGCTCTTTGGCCTCTTTGTGGAAGTCTCACGAGATCCCCACTGAGCTTTGGCAGAAAGAATTTGGCACATAGCCACTGTTGAATAATTAACATAGATGTTAAAGAAATTGTGGGCAAATTCCATCTAGTCTGTGCCCCATGGTACTCCTTGAATTCTAATACTCTGTTAAGTGCTTAACCAAAACAAATGGGTGGGTTGTTTAAATAAGCTAAAGGTTAATATTGAAAGAAATAAAGATGAACATGTGCTATAACCACTTTAAAAATTAATGAACGTGCATGCGTCACTGATGCCCACTTTTGCCATTATTAATTAGTCCACTTCCCTTGGTATTTTCTCTTCCCTTCACCTTACTCCTATTTGTTCCTTGTACGATAACTAATTATATATTTATCATAATTACTTTAAGATATTTTCTCTCTGAAATTATATCTGGCTGTATTTCCATTTTGCGTCCCTACACTGCACCCATCGTTCCCTTCTATACCCTAAAACACTCAAAATGAAAAATAAATAAATGAGAACTTTTTAAATTTAAACAGCACGTTGGAGGGAGGGAAGAGACTGTACAGCTTAAGGCTTCTTCTATAGTAGGAACTAATGTTCCAGGAACTACATTTCCCATTATGCTGAATTAAATAACCCGGAGCAAGCGATTGATTACAGGAGAACGGATTGATATGCAGCTTAGCTAATCACTTGTCAGTGTGCAGATAGTATTGATGCACATATTGAATGGGGAAAATAAATATATATAATTTTAAACGGCAGCTTGAACTGCAGCTTAAATATAAGGCTGGACATAATATATAGCAAAAGTTTCTATCAAACTTAAAACATGCTCAAGTGAAGGAGTCATGAAAATGCCACTATAAGATCATTTACTCTGACATCTTATGCAAATACATTCCATCATTAAACACGTCCTCATTTCAGAGAGGACTGAACGATTTAAACTTCAACCATACCATGAGGAATGTTGCAAGTGATGCAGACATTTACAGCAGTGTGAGGAGAGAACCCAACCCATGAAAGATGTATTCTGTGCACTCTAATGCCAGGGCTTGGCCAAATCTTGCCCTCTCGTTGAGAACAGTCTTATCACAACATAAAAGCAGCAATATGCAACAGCGCTTTAAACTTCTCATCTCCGCTATACTACAACAAGCAAAGAGAAGAGACAGCATGAATACCGTATCTTTCTGTATTTACTGTGGTTAACTTTTAGCTGGAATGTCACACTAAACTGTAAAAGCATTTGCTAGATATTAACATATCCTTACCATGTGATTTAAAGAGACTGTTTTATATTTTGCCAGGATTCATGAGCACAACCAGAAACAAAATTGTGTTATAAGCGCAGTTCCATTTATTTTGTCTATAACAATATTTTTGTACAAATTGCAATCCATTTCCACTTTCATCACATTACTAAAAGCTTTAATGTATTAACACAAATATTATTGTAAGAATTATATAAAAATATGCTTACAGCTAGATTAAAAAAAAAAAAAAAAAACAAGTATTCCATATTTTGCTACATTTGTAATTGTTCTTTTCAGAGTGAAGATATCAGGACTACATCTGAACACCAATGTATCCGATTCAAAATGATAAAACAAATGCGAAGAATTGCAAAGAGGAGTTTAAAAGACTGATCCACATAAAGGTGCCAAGCTTTAGCTGCCATTCATATGCTGAAGCAGGCGTGGCCAACTCCAGTCCTCAAGGGCCACCACCAGGCCAAGGATACAATTGCGTCAGCACAGGTGGCTCAATCCCTGTGCTGAAACAGGGATATCCTTAAAACCTAACCTGTTGGTGGCCCTCGAGGACTGGAGTTGTCCGCCACGAGACCGGTCTGTAGATCTGGGCCTGAATGCAATCCCCAAATACATTACTAGGAGGGGCTGCATCGCCAAAGCAAGGAGCAAAGGAATATTAAGAAATGGCACAACAAATACAAGTATTTTTATTTATAAACATGTTTTACCAGGAAGTAATACAGTGAGAGTTACCTCTCGTCTTCAGGTATGTTCTGGGCACAGAGTTATGAGGACAGATACAGGGTTACATTAGGTGAACAGGGTTATACATTATAAATAAAGACATTGCATTACATTAGGTGAATATCACCCGTAAGGCTGAAACATAACAAGTAACGCTACTCTAAACTTTGTAGCTACAAATCAGATCGAGTAATGAGACAAAGCAAACAATTCAGAAATTGCACATTTTCCTATACAATTTAAAGACTCCTAGGAACAGCGCTAACACACAAACATCACGTGAGTATGATTTTTTCTGAGGCAATCCAGGGTTATACTGAAATAAATTAAATGTCAGATTAAAGCAACAATTGACTGGAGTGAATGAGAAACATCAGAATAATTTGACCCAGCACTAGGTCTCATTCACATACATACATACCGAAATCAGGAGACAGCACTCAAGTCTTTAAGCAGGAAAGTGTATTAGTAACAGGGCACAAAGTAACAGGAAACGTGTGCCCTGTTACTAATACACTTTTTCCTGCTTCAAGGTCGAGTTCTGTCTCCTGATTTTGTGGGATCAACACGGTATCGTTTATTTACACATTTTGTATGGGACTAGCACCTACCAATATACCTCTGTTAATGGAGTGCCGACTGATTGATAACACACACACTATTCTTTATTGGCTACATGCTAACTGTGGAGGTTTTTTGTTGCCTTTTTCACCCACCATAACTTAAAATGGGATAGAGATAGATGATAGATAGAAGATATAAATATCTTGCATGCACTACCATACAATATATGGACATATGGGCGCCAGCCCAGCTGTGGCCTCCTCTCACTCATTGTACATAGTGTTGGTGCCTATTATTTTCTTCATGTGTGAAGATTCTCTTATTAATCTCACTTCACAGATATTATCAGTTCTTTCACACAGATTTTCACATGTATCCACATTACTATAAAAATATCTAGTCTATAGATGGAGGTCTAGGACAACATATGGAATGTCACAGAGGTGAACAGCTTCATTAGTTCCTGTACGATACAGTTTAGACTGCAGGCCTGCACAACTCCAGTCCTCGAGGGCCGCAAACAGGCCAGGTTTTCAGGATTTCCCTACTTCAGCACAGATGGTTCAATTAGTGGCTCAGTCATACTGAGCCACTAATTGTGCCACCTGTGCTGAAGTAGGGATATCCTGAAAACCTGGCCTGTTTGCGGCCCTCAAGGACTGGAGTTGTGCAGGCCTGGTTTAGAGGATTACCATATTACGAGGTGACCCTCTAGCGTGGCAGGCATTAATACAGTTGTACAGATTAATAGCGTTAAGATTTATTGCAAAGTATTTAACAAATCATTGTGAATAGTGTGTGGCGTGTGTGCAATATGCTTAAATGGTAATGCAGCACCCTTTCCTGAAGATTTCTTGGCTTCATTTTATTTTTTTTACTAAAACATGTTTTTAAAAAAATTGGGGATTTTAGTGGTTTGTAGGATTATCCAGTATGCTCAACTTCCACGGACCCAATATTGCTGTATTATTTATATATAAAACGTGGTGAGTGCGTCTGCAGAACATGAAGGAGTATAACAGCGAGGCTTGGAGTCGGTGTGGCACATAGTGCAGGTGAGAGGTGTGCGCTGGGGAGCACATGGGCTGGATGTGAAACATAAACATGGCAGGGAGGGGGGAGTGGCTGTGATTAAAGGGCCCAATTACTAAACATGAGAGGCGGGGGATCGCGGCGCCATTACAATAATGGAAACCTCCCCTGCATGAGCCATTATTTAAATGAGAGCAGCCATCGGGCCGGGGCGCAGCAGCAGGATGGGGCCGGGGCACCCTCCCGGGGGCTGCGGGGTAATGGCACATCTCATACCGAGCTGCCCCTTTCTTTAGGGCTGTTATATATTAGCCTTGCAGCCTGGAAGTGGTGTCCGCATTACTAAACAATGAGCTGCACGTCCCACGGAGGTCCGGAAATACACAGCCCCCGTATAAATTCACCCCCTATAGAATATACAAAGCCCCCATGATCCCCGGTGCTACCTATTTTGGGACCACTGATAATGCCGGCTATCCCCACAAAGACTCGCATTGAAAGCCATGTGTTGCATTATGTACGGTACCCCGAGATTTACCCCCCCCCCTTCCCCCCAATAGCATGTGCTATGTCCTATGCCTAATACCAGTCACACCCTTTAGGAAGGCACTGCAAGGGTTAAACATTGACGCACTCATGTAACACATGCCACTGATAGAAGTCACTTATGACTGACCATATACCACCAACTGCAGTCTTTAAAGTCCTGCATTGAATGCCCCTCTGGGACTGAACGTGTTAATGCGCCGTGCCACACAGCTATTACGGACACAAACACCCAGATAAGTGACACATGGCGATTCTGAGCGGTAATAGTATTAATGGGATGGATGTGATGTGGGATGGTGTGATATGGGATGGGTGTGATGTGGGAGGGAGGCAGGTATGATAGTTTCCCTGAAGTCTGGGAGGCTGCTGGTTCTGGGAAAGACTGGACCTGCCTTCCAATGAGTCACCATTTATCAGATTCCCCACTCCAAATGCATTGTCCAATACAGTAACCCCTCCTGTGCTAGTTCCCCACGCTACCAAAAGCACACATTGTTATCCTTGCTGCAGAACCCCATCTTTCTGGGACCCAACATTAACAGCCTTCTCTCCTTGGTCCCATGTACAGCACCTCACAGGATACAAGGCTGCTCTAAAAAGCAAATCACAATTGCCATCCTGCAAAAGCAACATTAACTGAATAACATAAGTAGTGCAAACATAGAAAAAAGACTTTAAAAAAAAAAACTAAAAATAAATAATAAAACAATGGGGGGGGGGGTGTATATTTGTTTTTAAATTATTATTTTAGTTCCATTGAAGCACTTTTGGTACACAAGGGAAACAAAATGCATTGATCAATTTAAACCTATTCTGCCAAAAGGAACCTACAAACCCGATAGATGAATCTGGGAGTGAAGGTGTTAAACACAAAGTGCGGTACTGCGGGACACTTTCGCCCCACCACACGCCTTCTCTAATGTGTGGATTAAAGAGGCCCCTTTTCTTCATACTACTAAAGATTCACAATGTGTGGATTAGAGAGGAACCTTTCCTCCAGATTGCTAAACATTCACATTGCTTTTACATGAGTGCATGCAACACAGTGTTAGACCAATGAAATTTTAATATGGAGCAAAGTACAATTTACATTTTACTTAATAAAGCACATGTCACAAAAAAAGCACATTGACCAGGTTGAATATAAATGTGTCATGCCTTAATATCTGTTTGTTTTCTTTACATTTTACGGAGCCACGGGCTGTGCTTTTGCTGTAATATGCAGTACACGGATTTATTTTTGTATGGCGGTTCAGTAAAATGTAATGTGCTGCATAATACAGAAAAAGCACAGCTCCATATTTCAGACAGAACAATATCTAAATGGAAGTGTGTGGTTTTAAAACTGCGTGTACAGTATTATATTTTCTATGTAGTCATTTTGCTATCGTACGATACATATAAACCATTTCCTCTAGTACCAATGCAACCATCAAAAGTGTGCACTAGCCAGAAGCTTTAAATTAAAAAAAAAATCACAGCAAATGATGTCCCTTTTAACAGACACAGCAGTGGCCTCTTTTTAATTATTGTCTGTCAGACTTCACCAAACAAAGAAAAAAGCCAGCCTATTATTTTGTTAATATCAAGTGCAATATGAGTTCCAAGGTTATTACTACAAAATGACCAATGTGACATCCATTATCATTAGGGGCAGACATTCGACAAAGAGTTTGAATCTGTCTGAAATATAGCAACTGATAATCCAATCGTTAGCATCCCCACTCCTGTGCTCATCTGCAACATATTGCTAGCTTCTCCAGCGCTTAAAACCTCACATCTTGGCGCTTTGCAGGTAGATAATACTAATCGGCTCCCAGAGTCTGACATTTTTCTTTTAGGGTCTCATGAATTTTTTTTTTTTAAAAAAGCCGCGTGTGGTTCTCAAGGATACAATCCCAATCACCACAGCCGGGTATACTGGAGAAAACCTTATAATTGTGTTACAATACCATACTAACATGTACAACATTCAACGATAACCGTGACAGCCGGGAAAGGACCGTTACCGCTAGAGAATCCCAAATTCATTCATTTCAGACATCTTGTGATTTCCCCCAAACGTATGAATGTACTTTACAATATTGAACATCATTGCATTGATGCGCAAGTCCAGCATACTATTTATAAATACATTTTTTAAAACAGTTATGCTTTTGGTATTGTTAACAGTGAGCTTCCTTGTAAAATGTGTATAATGTTATATACTGAATTTATATAAACATTATCCAGTGACTAGGGATTACATTTAAATGTTGTTTGGTCCACAGATCGATCGTGTACAGAAATGTTGAAATCTCTAACTGTGCTTATTTTTTCATTCCCAAACAGTGTCTTTCCTTAACTGAAATGGTCAGTCAGTCATACTTGCAGGAGAACAGATGAAACGCACACCTCTTTATAATTGCATTATAGGGTATTTTCATAAGGTTTAAGTAGACAAAACAGTTAGGTAAAGTCAACTAGAAACAAGCTTAGGCCTATTTCATTGATGATTTCATGTATATTATAGGGGATCTACATCAAGACTGTGAAAAAATAGCAATAAAAAGGGGATCGCGTGGACTTAAAAAAATTAAAATAATATAATACACACACTGAAAAATATCATTATTTTCCATTAAGTAGAAATAAAGCCAAATCCATCTTTTTAGTAGGATTTGCATTATCTATTGTAACCAAAAATACCAATGTTTACTTATCTTAAGCGTGTAAACGCAAAGAAAAAAAAATAAGCCCTTAACCAGGGGTACCCAACTTCAGCCCTCAAGGGCCATTCAGGTTTACAGGATATCCCTGCTTCAGCACAGGTGGCAAATACTGAGCCACTGATTGAGCCCCTTGTGCTGAAGCAGGGATATCCTGAAAAACCGACCCGTTGGTGGCCCTCGAGAACTGGAGTTAGCCACCTCTGCCCTTAAAGTAACCAATTCCTTTGTCAAGTCAGGTGAAAAACAGCCTGCTAAGAAACTGTCAATCTTAACAAAGGGAGACCCCCAAGATTACATTGGCAGGAGGGGCCGCTCTGAACAGCAATGCATCCCAAGTCCACTAGCAGGAAAGGGCTTAACAGACAAAAGCCTCATATCTCTATTTCACAACGGAATATGTTATCACATTCCGCAAAAAATTTTTTATAAAGTCGCGAGATAGAGATATTTATCACAATTTTCATGGTGGAGTTAATAAGCGGCAACAAATCACAGTCCAACCATTATTGTGTTGTTCATTGCCAAGAAATAAAAAATACACAGCCCTTCCTCCGCTTGGAGAAAAGAAAAATATACAACAAACTGGTACAATGTGCCCTCTGACCCTTTTCTTCCCAGAAAAATACACCCCCTTTGTCCCCGTGATTCCACATCACAATAAGGGATCTACTAATTACACCAGTCATCTCCAGAGGTAGAAAGGGCTGGGAACGCACCAAAGGCCCTGAAATGTGGTTTTTGCCTTTACAGGTTGCTACACGCTCTTCCACAAATGTCATCCATGCGGCTAAGCTTTGTTGTAATGTGCTGGTTGCTGCAACTGGGAACGCCCCACAAGGAGGGAAAAAAAAAAAAAAAAGAGAAACAGGGCCACTTTAGGTGATTTCAAAATTAAAACTACTTGAATACATTTACGCTCAGCCCTCCTAAGGGCAGAAACACCCACCCCTCAAAACCAAACACCTCCAGATAGCCCAGACAAGCCCCCCCTCAAAGACTAGTGCACCTTCTAACTGAAATCCAGCCGCTTTGGGGTTTTCCAGGAGGCTGCTGGTCCCTTTAAAAGTATGCTAAACCCAGGAGCACGGAAATGAATATGTAAAATAAGAAATACAAGGGGGTGGAAATCGGGTTTCCCACAACACGCTGGGAATAAGGCATGATACAGAATTTGCTATCGCTTTTAAACAAGCAAATATCGTAGGATTCCCCTTTTAAATCCTTTTTTCCTACGGATTTTGAATATATTCCTTTAGGCTCCTATTTCTCCCTCAAATATTTTGTTAAGTGCTTGTACACTGTTGGTGCTATATACATCACATTATACATACATGAAGTTAGTAGGCGATACCCATCAATATGCACATTAACCCCTTCATGCAAAAGGCTTTTAAATTGTATTACTTTTTTCCAATTTAGGTGCACTAAAGGAGATTGGTTATCCCTATATATGTATTACTTTTGCAGACTTAACAGTGCAACCGCTTGAGAACAACCAAACTCCTGCAGTGCCTTACGACGAGCCAAAATATTTATCAAAACCCCACTGTTGTCGCCACAAAGGTTGACAACTCCCCAAGCGGGGAATTTCTCAATCCACGTTTAATAATTTTCCAATATATATTCATGGGGGTTTTTTTTGTGTATGTCCCAGTCTCTTATGACATTGCCCAGCATAACATGCTTCAGAACAATAATAATTCTAAAGTCGCCACGCGACAGGGTTTAAAAGGTTAAAAATGCAGCCCCTTCTCTTTTTATTATTATTATTAATACTCCCCCCACCCCGTCTCTCTTTCCCCCTCCCTTTGTATTCCTACCTAGGGAATGATCCCATTCCCTCTCTCTATTTAAAAAATAAACGACAGTAACATTATAAACAAGGGGAAATATTACAAAATCCCACCGTAAGGCGCTCCGAAGAAAACTCACATTTTTTACCTCCCCATGTATAAAATAAAAAATGTTATATTTATAGTGTGTGCACCGCAGTTAATCTCCCATTGTACTGCGCTGCAGCCTATGTGGGTGCCTTCCACATAAACAACTCCAATGATAACATTAATAATAACGATAATAACAAGAGAGGGGCAGAGACTGCACTATCCTGTGTGGGATAATACATTAATATTTAAAAATGGCTTCATTGTCCAAACAGGCTGCTAAGAGTGAGGAGATAAATAAAAAGGAGGCAATAAATAGTGTAATACCCCCCCCCCCCCTCATCCCCCCCAGTACCAGTCTCCCCTGCATAGCGCGGTATATGAGGGGTGTATGTGTGGGTTTTACTCCTCACCTCTCCCCTAACACACAGGCGTATTATTGTTACCCCCTTTGCTCCCCCTCCATAGCGCGGTATATAAGGGGTGTATGTGCAGCTCTTACTCCGCACAGGCTTATTATTATTATTGTTGTTGTTACCCCCTTCCTCCCCCCAGTACCAGGGTCTCCCGTGCATAGCGCGGTATACAAGGGGTGTGTGTGGGGGGGGGGGTTTATCCCTCACCTCTCCCCTGACTCACAGCCTTCTTTATTGTTACCCCCTCCCCCCCCCTTGCATAGCGCGGTATATGAGGGGTGTATGTGCGGCTCTTACTCCTTACACACAGCCTTGTTATTATTATTACCCCCCTTTCTTCCCTCCCCCCCGCGTTAATTATAATAATCCGGAGTACTAATACATTATGCTAATGCGGGCCTGTGCGTGTATGAATATGAATATGTAAAGCGCGGTAATGATTACCTGCTGCTGCCGCTGCCCCCGCCGCCGCCGCTGCGCTCCCATCCTGGCTCGCTGCGCCTCCGTCCGCCATTTTGAATATTTTAACGCAAATCGCCCGGCCGATAAGCCCCGCCCCCTCTTCCCTCTGCCTGATACACACGCTTTTTTTTTTTTTTTTATAACAGTGCTTTATTCATAACGGGCAATACGAACACTTTCCCACTCCCCTTGTGTGTGCGCTCCACCCACCAGCGGGGATTGGGTGTCACACACAGAAGCAGCCGTGGGTTAGTGGCAGGTGCCTCGGCTCGTGCGCTCGGGCGCTCGCGTTACGTCACCGGCGGCCGCGCGCTTCCAACGGTTTTTTTTTAATGTTATATATATACTGTACCTGACCGTTGGAAGGGATGCGCGGGGGGGCTACTTTGTTGTTGCGCATGCGCGGTTTGGGTGCACTCAAGAGGCAGAGGGGGGAGGAGGGCAGGTTACACAGGAGCTGTATGGGCAGGAACATGTTAAGATTATAATAGCGAGGGGGCAGGTTACGCAGGAGCTGTATGGGCAGGAACATGTTAATATTATAGAGAGAAGGGGCAGTATGGGCAGGAACATGTTAATATTATAGAGGGGCAGGTTATACAGGGGCAGTATGGGCAGAAACATGTTAATATAATAGAGAGAAGGGGCAGTATGGGCAGGAACATGTTAATATTATAGAGGGGCAGGTTACACAGGAGCAGTATGGGCAGTAACATGTTAATATAATAGAGAGAAGGGGCAGTATGGGCAGGAACATGTTAATATAATAGAGAGAAGGGGCAGTATGGGCAGGAACATGTTAATATAATAGAGAGAAGGGGCAGTATGGGCAGGAACATGTAAATATTATAGAGGGGCAGGTTATAAAGGAGCAGTATGGGCAGGAACATGTTAATATAGAGGGAGGAGGCAGGTTACATAGGAGCAGTATGGGCAGGAACATGTTAATATTATAATATAGAGGGTGGGTAGGTTATACAGGAGCCGTGTGGGCAGGAACATGTTAATATTATAATATAGAGGGTGGGCAGGTTATACAGGAGCAATATGGGCAGAAATATATTATCTTTATTATTCATGTATTTGTGCAGGATTAGTGGTGTGAGGATACAGAGAAGAATATATCCCAAACTGGTTAATTTCTGACAAAGGTGTCCCTGCCTCGGAGAGCTTACAATCTAAACTGTGCATTGGTAAACATACAAATACATGTACACTACTGTTTGCATGTTTATTTTATTTGTATTCATTATCGACGGCACCGCATGCATCACATCGGGAGATGGGAGTTCCTGCCCTGCAGTTTCATATTTTGCACGTATATAAATCCTCCAATAATTTCCTGTTGTGGGAAGAGATTGATATAATAAGTCAGGGTTTGTTTAGTCCTGTGCAAGTTGCTTTCTAACGTATATTGCAGTTTCCATTTAAGTGAGAGCAGTCCAACCTTTTTCTACCCTTTTCATTTTTTCTAAAACTGCAGTGACCCTGTGGCCAAATCACTGCCTTTCAAGTGGGTTTTCATTTCTGTAGAGTTTATCATTTTATCTCTGCTTTGGGTACCAAAAATTAGGTTGTAAGGTTTATGAGACAGGAACTGAAAATACAGTTAGGTCCGGAAATAATTGGACACTGATACAAGTTTTGTTATTTTGGCTGTGTACCAAAATAAATTCAAATTACAGTTAAATAATGAATATGGGGTTAAAGGGCAGTCTATCAGTCTATCCAAATTGGAGGAAGGGTTTAGGAATTACATCTATTTAATATGTAGCCCCCTCTTTTTCAAGGGACCAAAAGTAATTGGACAATTGACTCAAAAGCTGTTTCATGGACAGGTGTGGGCTATTCCTTCGTTATTTCATCATCAATTAAGCAAGTAAAAGGTCTGGAGTTGATTCCAGGTGTGGCATTGGCATTTGGAAGCTGTTGCTGTGAACCCACAACATGCGGTCAAAGGAGCTCTCAATGCAAGTGAAACAGGGCATCCTTAGGCTGCAAAAAAAAGAAAATCCATCAGAGAGATAGCAGGAACATTAGGAGTGGCCAAATCAACAGTTTGGAACATTCTGGGGAAAAAAGCGCACTGGTGAGCCCTGCAACACAAAAAGGCCTGGACGTCCACGAAAGATAACAGTGGTGGATGATCGTAGGATCCTTTCCATGGTAAAGAAAAACCCCTTCACAACATCCAGCCAAGTGAAGAACACTCTCCAGGAGGTAAGCATATCATTATCCATGTCTACCATAAAGAGAAGACTTCACGAGAGCAAATACAGAGGGTTCACCACAAGGTGCAAACCATTCATAAGCCTCAAGAAAGAAAGGCCAGATTAGACTTTGCCAAACAATATCTAAAAAAGCCAGCCCAGTTCTGGAACAGCATTCTTTGGACAGATGAAACTAAGATCAACCTGTACCAGAATGATGGGAAGAAAAAAGTATGGAGAAGACTTGGAACGGCTCATGATCCGAAGCATACCACATCATCTGTAAAACACGGTGGAGGCTGTGTGATGGCATGGGCATGCATGGCTTACAATGGCACTGGGTCACTAGTGTTTATTGATGATGTGACAGAAGACAGAAGCACCCGGATGAATTCTGAAGTGTATAGGGATATATTATCTGCTCAGATTCAGCCAAATTCTGCGAAGTTGATTGGACGGCGCTTCACTTTACAGATGGACAATGACCCAAAACATACCCCGAAAGCAACCCAGGAGTTTTTTAAGGCAAAGAAGTGGAATATTCTGCAATGGCCGAGTCAATCACCTGATCTCAACCCGATCGAGCATGCATTTCATTTGCTGAAGACAAAACTTAAGGCAGAAAGACCCACGAACAAACAACAAGTGAAGACAGCTGCAGTAAAGATAAAAGCATCACAAAGGAGGAAACTCAGCGTTTGGTGATGTCCGTGCGTTCCAGACTTCAAGCAGTCATTGCCTGCAAAGGATTCTCGACAAAGTATTAAAAATGAACATTTTGTTTATGATTGTGTTAATTTGTCCAATTACATTTGAGCCCCTGAAATAAGGGGACTGTGTATGAAAATGGTTGCAATTCCTAAACGTTTCATACGATATTTTTGTTCAAACCCTTGAATTAAAGCTGAAAGTCTGCACTTCTATTGCATCTCGGTTGTTTCATTTCAAATCCATTGTGGTGGCGTACAGAGCCAAAATTCTGAAAATTGTGTCAGTGTCCAATTATTTCCGGACCTAACTGTATGTGTAGCCCCGGGTTCCCCTTGGGGCATATGTGGGGCTCCTGCCACCTTCCAGCGCCTGATGGAGAAAACTATTGGTGACATGAACCCACAGGAGTGTTTTGGTATACTTGGACGACATTGTCTTTGGAAAGACCTTGGAAGAGCACGAAGAACGGCTGCTTAAGGTGCTGGGCCGTCTTGGTAAAGAAGGGCTGAAGCTGTCACTCGACAAGTGTCGGTTCTGTCACACCTCGGTGACCTATGTGGGACACATCGTGTCTGCCAAAGGAATTGCCATGGATCCGGCCAAAGTGGAAGCGGTCTTGAACTGGCCTCGTCCTGAGAATGTCATGGAGCTACGATCATTCCTTGGTTTCTGTGGATACTACCGTCGGTTTGTGGAGGGATATTCCAGCAGGGCCAAGCCCCTCAACAACCTCTTGAAGATATATCACGAAGACACGGGGAGAAAGGCCACCTCGGCCCATTAGCCGTTCGGCGATAAGTGGACGACCGAGTGTGAACGGGCCTTTCGGAGCTTTAAGAAAAGCCCGACAGAAGCACCGGTTCTTGCTGATCCAGAACAGCCCTACGTTCTGCACGTGGACGCCAGTCTCAATGGACTAGGTGCCATCCTACACCAGAAACACCCAGAGGGCCTTTGGCCCGTGGCCTATGTCAGCCGCTGTCTGACCCCCAGTGAACAAAAAATACCCCATGCACAAGCTAGAGTTTCTCTCAAAGGGGCAATCGTGGACAAACTCCATGATTACCTCTATGGAGTCACTTTCGAAGTAAGGACAGACAATCCACTCACATCTTGACAACCGCCAAGCTGGATCCGGTCACCGATGGCTAGCAGCGCTATCCAATTACAACTTCACCCTGAAGTATAAACTGGGCCCCTTGAACATTTTGGCCGATGCCCTATCCCGACGACCAGGACTAAGTGCTACTCCAGATGAGCAATGGGAGGAGATTCCGGGACCAGGGATGCGAGCTATGTGCAGCACCGCTGCCATTATCGATGACCGAGTGGCCTTTTCAGAACTATAGGTTGCTGACTCTGAGAATGCCAGTCACAGGCTATTCCCGCCGCTTACTGCAATCCAAAAGGGATGAATATAACTCACGACAAAGTAATACGGTGGAAAGATCTGGTGTACTACCAAATAAGAGATCCTGTAATCTGCATAATTCGGCAAGCTGTTCAAAGGAAGAACCCGGCACTCCTGAAACGTGCCCATAGAGACATGGTTGCTTTGTTGATGTGGGAGGCGGACAAGTTCAAAATCGACAACTGCTTACTCTATCGGGTGGTGCTATACCACAACCACCCGGATAGAAGGCAATTGGTCCTACCTCGGAACTTGCAGCATATGGTGTTGAAATTCTTACATGACGAGCATGGACATCACGGCGCGGATAAGACCTTTGGGTTTGTCCAAGACCGATTCTTTTGGCTAAAGATGCGAGAAGTGGTGGAACAACATTGCCGCCGATGTTCCCGGTGTATCCAACGCAAGACCTTGCCCACCCGAGCAGCGCTCATGGACCATCTGAAAAATTCCGGCCCAATGGACTTAGTGTGCATGAACTTCCTATACATTGAGTGTGATACCAGAGGAATATGCCAAGTGTTGGTCATCACGGACCATTACACACGGTATGCCCAGGCCTTCCCCACTAAATACCAAAAAGCCATTACAGTGGCAAAAATCCTGTGGGAGAAGTACTTTGTACACTACGGTCTCCCAAACCATCTTCACTCTGATCAGGGCCGGGATTTCGAGAGCACTCTGGGAATTGCTCAAAATGCTGAACATTGCTAAATCCCGGATGACTCCGTATCATCCTGGAGACTCTTTGCCTAAACGGTTCAACAGGACACTGTTGGACATGTTAGGAACGCTGAAGGGTGCTCAGAAGACTGAATGGAGCCGACACGTGGAGGCCTTAGTACACGCGTACAACTGTACCCGCCACGAGTCAACTGGAATCTCCCCATACTTCCTGATGTTTGGGCGAGAAGCAAGACTGCCAGTAAATGTACACCTTGGGGTTTCGACGGATGGGATACACAATGCTACCCATTTTAAATATGTGCAAAGACTTCAGGCCAATCTACAACAGGCTTACCAACAAGCTGAGAAGTCCGCCGCTAAACTTAATGCTGACAATAAAAGGCGCTACAATCATAATGTCAAACATCGGGAGCTTCGTCCTGGGGACACTGTGTTGCTCCGCAATATGCAAGTCCCGGGAAAACGTAAGCTAGCTGACTGATGGAGGGATGGTGTTTACGAATTAGAGTCACAGATGCCGGGCCTCCCGGTCTATCGTATCAAAGACACTGAAGGCCGGGTAAAGTTCTGGCACCGCAATTATCTCCCCATTCCACAAGTGGGGGATGAGGAAGCAGAAATACTGGCTACCCCGCTGAACGGTGAGCCTGATCTATCAGAGATTGGTCAATCGACTGTAAATAATAATACCAACTCTATACCCCTGAAGACTCTGAAGATCCTATGGAAGGACCCTCTCAAAGGGACGTGCAACTTCAAGGGGCATCTCCCGGAGGAGCTACGGGTAATGGGCCCCATAGACAAACCTTTACTAAGGGGGCTCCAATGAGTCAGCCTTTGGATCCACAAAGCTTGTGCTTTGTATCCCAAAGAGACTGTTCAGAGACATTACTCCCCTCAAGGGAAGAGGCTGAGCCTCAGGACTATGCGTATTCCTCCCCCGAGGGAGGTGCTGAAGAACAGCTCCGAAGGAGCCAAAGATACAGGCATCCCCCAACAAGGATGACCTATGATCAAATTGGGGCACCCCACTATGAGGCTCAGCAGTGGTCTCAGAGCAAAATACAATTGGTAATTGTGATGCTCACTGAATTGTGTAACACCGTTTAAAGTCGATTCAAGGTGATAAGTTGTATTAGTGAATGCATTTTTATTATATAACTTATGTATATAGTTACACTGTTGTGTTACACTGTTCCCATGTTCCCAAGCTGGGACATTGAGATTTTACCAGGGGGAGTGTGTAGCCCCAGGTTCCCCTTGGGCTCAGAGTGGCCCCTTACCTCCACTATGTGCAGGGAGCGTTGCGGGGACGTGCGGCGGCCAGTGGCGGAGTGCACATGCTCCGATGAGTGCTGCTACTGTGGGGAAGGTTGCGGGCAAGTGCGGGCGGCGACTGCATCGCTGAGGACTCCCGGCAGCTCTTGGAAAGGGCGCCGCCATCTTTGGCCAGCTCGCGCATGCGCAAATGAGCGGCGGCGGCCATTACCTGTTGCGCAGTGGCAAGCGAGCGAGCCCCGACCTATGAGAGAAGATTATTGGCAGGGACTACAAGTCCCATGAGCCTTAGGGAGGCAACACATGACGCCAGGAAGCCAATAGGGTTGCTACATCCCCTGCTCTCTGAGATTTTTTGATACATTTTGCGTGCTGGAGACACAGTCAGTCGGTGCCAGGAGAGGATAGGGGAAGGAGGTGCAGAGGGCAAGTAGACTCTGCACTAGGCTAGTAAACCCCCCTAGGCCCCAGATAGGCCCTGAGACACTCTTTAGCTTGTGGCTGCTATAGGGACAGGCCCCAGGATAGGGAACCTGCCACATTAGAGCTGCATAGCAAGTGAAGGACACAGCAGACGCTGCAGATCATGAGAGAGAGAGAGGTTTGGGACCAGGCCTACTGTGGTCGAGGGAGAGACTGTCTTCAGGGTGGGATCGCCTCTGACGGACAATAACTCCAGCGGAGTCCAGGACGTCGCGGAGGAGATCGTGGATCTGCGGATCCCTTTCAAAGTAGTCTGCGGCCTGGGTGCAGGAGCACCCGGCAGGTACCTTCCACCAAAGTGCACCAACAGTTTTCTCACAGTACTGGCGCTGATCACGCCTAGAGGGGTGGGCTCCTTTTGGGGACACTTGGTGAGTTGAGTGACCAAGGGTGTTATCACGATACGGTGGACACGGTGTGGGGTTACACGGTGGTCGGACAAGGCCCTGCAAGGTGTGTGGGCAGTTGTATTATTATTAACTACATTAGAGCGTTTAGAGTTATTTATGTACAGTAAAGCCTATTTCATTTTACATGTGTATTTTTGAGTTGTGTCCTGTGAGGGGCTCCTCCCACTCTGTTGGGATCCCTCTCAGGTGGAGGCATTGCACCAAGAGCATTGTCAGTGTTTCACCCCAGGCTCCCAGTAGCGGAGGCTTAGGCTCCTGCGAGCCAAACGGGTGTAATACAGCATTAGTAGCTTCTGTGTTCAGGGGGAAACAGTGCTACATATACATACACCTGTGCTGAAGCAGGGATATCCTGAAACCCTGACTTGTTGGTGACCTTTGAAGACTGGAGTTGGCCACCCCTTATTAGAGTGTGCCCAATCTATTGAAATCAATGGGCGTTTTCGTGAGATAGTTCCCCCGATCAGCACTATTTCAGTTTCATGAATAACCCCTTTAGTATTAGTCATGTTTAATGGGTACTACCATTATATTGGTCTGACGCAAGTCTGTCATTTAAACGCGTCAGAGGTGTTCTCTGTGATGTGCAGCATTCAAGTTTAATAAAAGCTGATTTTATTCATCCCTTTGGCTGAGTTCCAATTGCAGTGACCACCTACAAACCACATCTTTTGTCATTTAAACATAGGCTGAATACTTGAAGAAGAAACCTTTGCATTTTCAAAGTTCACTATAACTTAATTTCTGAAGACTCCTAATGTTGTTCCCCGAAACAGTATCATAAACTACAACTAATCTGCATTTTTATTTATTTTTTAATTTACATTTTCCATGATTAACAAAGAGAGGCTCAGGAGGGTTTTTGCTATCTTTATTATCGTTTGTTAATAAGATTGTCAGTCCACAAAAAGTAGAGGTGAATTGTTTTTTGATTTGTCCATTGTTTGTAAAGTAATTGTGAAACCATCATCAAACAGATAAACATAAGTACAGGCATACCCCGCATTAACGTACGCAATGGGTCCAATATGTATGTAAAGCGAAAATGTACTTAAAGTGAAGCACTACCTTTTTTCTCCGGTCCGCGCTCGGCTTCCAGTGATTAAATTCACAGGCTCTATAGTCTCCCCGCTTGCGCACAGCTTCGGTACAGGTAGGGAGACGGTATTGCTGTTCAGGACGTGCTGACAGGCATGAGCTGCATTTGCCTATTGGGCGAGGGGAATCAGCGCGTCATAACTACGCCGTATGGACACGGGAATGGTGCTATTGAAAATATGTCCGTACTCGTGAGTGTCCGGAAATTGAAGGTCCTTATACCGGGGTATGCCTGTAGCTGAAATAATATATTTATTAGAATATTGTATATATGTACCCCCCTTTGGGATTACCATAGCATTAAGGGGTTAACTATGTGGGCCCACACAAGTCACACCCCCTTCCCGTCACATGATTCTGGGGTCACTTAGCAGAAGTTATGCCCGCCCACTTCGGCCTGGATACAGTGATGTAAAATATAGATAGATAGAGAAAGGTTCTAGAAGGCAGATCCAAGGAGGACACACAAAAGAGGGATCTCACTGTGTATATTATAGAAGTGCTAATTTTATATATAGGCTAGGATAAGATCTCTTTTATTGTTTGACAGTTAGGGAAAGTGTCCCGATTAGATAGAGGCCTTAAGAATGGTTTCATACTACGATCTGAATCCATATAGTGGTAGTGTATGCCCTGAGGGGACTCCACAGTGTACAGCCCGGCGGGATTGTTGGGCCAACTCCATCAGAGGGGCAATTCTGGTCCTACTCCAGATAGCCACGAGGTGGCATGCAGTGCCTGTGAGAGGGGCACGGATTACCCAGAGAGAGAGTAGCACAAGGCCCGATAGGGGCCCTAAAGAGATGAAGTTGTAACAAGGCAGCCAGAAGGGAGCTCAGGTAACAATGGGGATCAGGCCTCAGCACCTCCTTAGCGGGTTCACATAGGGGAAGGCAGGGAAGTAGGTTCAGACAGCACAGAGGAAGAATGTAATAATGTCTATACCAAGTTCCCAGTGTATATGGATGTAACCAATAAAGATGCTGTTGAATGAATAAAGTTCCTGACGCCCACCATTGCTATATCATTGCCCAGCCACACACAACCAGCACCCTGACAAGGTACAAAACGAAAGTCTTGTCTAGGCAAGACCTAAAGTAGCCCCTATATACTATCACTCATAGGTCAAGGTAGGTATGTAGGATATGGTAATGGGTATAAAACGTAACCTTTATTGGTAGTGATAGCAAATAAAATAATGGGAAGACAAACTGATATCACCAGTGGGCTATCACAATGAAGTGATTAAAACAAGGTATTAAATATAGCGAGGTCAAGGGATCCCACTCAGATAGCTGTGTGGCCCACTGTATTAGTCATTAGTCACGTATGGACAGTGGTGGGAATGAAGTGACTTAGATAGTAGTGCGGACATTAGATCGCTTGGATGAAATTGACCCGACTGTATTAATCGGTGGTCGGTCTGTCTAAGATAGGGCTCTGCCCTATCGATTTCATCCAAGCGATCTAATGTCCGCACTTGCGAAGCGAGCGTACGGATACAGGAATGGTGCTATTGATAATATGTCCGTACTGTGTGCTGCTAATTGACCAACAGGAACAAGCTGATTTATTGGGGTGGGGGGTAGTCATGTGACTGCTTAGATGTATAAAACTAACACTCCCCTGCATTTGCAGGACCTGCATTGGCATTTTAGAGTGAGGCATTTCAAGTGAGCCTTTTAAGTGAGAATATATAGTTAGACTATAGTTTGACTAGAGGTGGACTGGGGACTGGACCTACTGCAAACTCTTCTACACAAGGCAACAAACGGTGAGCTACCCTGACCACACTATGATCCCATGCTTGTTAGCCTGCACAATTTAACCCCCCACCTCTTTACAACTTATTTCACTGCAGCCTCTCCCAACACTGACTGCACACAACTACCCTCCTTCAACCCTCACCCACTCAGCTCACTGCAAACCCTGAATAGACCCTAGCATTGCAATGCAGCATAAACATTTGACAAGGAATAGGCACACACCTGCTGTTTAGTCTGCACACACATACTTGGCTCACAACAGCTCAATGCAGCATTATCTACCTCTGCCATAATGAACCTGGTATGTATCTCAACTTTGTTCTTTCTCGTGGCCTCATGGAAATGTTACTCAATCTATCCACTACAAACTCCTCCCTCCTGGCCCATACCCAATATCACCAAACACCCTGGACTACTCAAAAGCCTTGCACTATCTACTGAATGTTGGTGGATAACTCTGAAAACCAGCACACCAACCACCGCTCACTCTAATGGCAAACACCACAAATTTACAACTTGCAAACAACTACTCAAATTTCTACTCATACTGTTACTCTCTTAAGCAGGTGATATTGAACCTAACCCAGGTCATCCCATTTCAGCTCTGTCCCATACCCCCGAGAATGCCACCTTTAAATTCCAAAAAGGCTATCTGTCGCCCATATAAATATCCGGAGCCTGCTGCCCAAACTGGATGAACTAAGAGCATGGTGCCTTATGCATAAACCCAAAGCCATTGTTCTCAAAGAAACATGGCTAACCCCTAAACCCCCCCCCCCCCGATGCAAATATCGCCATTCAAGGATACACCATTTCTAGGAGAGATAGGTCAAAGAAAGGAGGAGAGGTGTTATTTTATATTGCAGACAGCTTACAATTTACACTGTTGCCCCCCAAGCCCATCCTATTTTGAAATCCTAGTTGTCAGAATCTGCCTACCCTTTTCTAAGCCCATCTTGGTTGCTGGCATCTACCGCCCCCTAAAGCCCCTCTACAGTCCCTGACTGATATCACCCAGTTTCTTGGCTCAATTTCCTCTCTGAATGAGAAGAGTGAGCTGCTAGTTCTTGGGGATTTCAACCTCAATTGGCTCGACCCTAAAAACCACAAAATCCAGATAAAAATCAAGTCGCTTAACCTATCGCAACTCATTTCCCAACCCACACGGACAAATCTGAAATCGCACAACCATTACTTGCTAGACTGGATTCTCTCCTCAAATCCCAGCAGAATCCAATCCTCCTGACATTTTCAGTGACCATGCAATAGTGTACTGTGTAAGGAAAATTAAACCATCCCAATCAAGCCCTAAAGTTCTCCTCACTAGAACATTTAAAACTCTGTGATACCCATGCTCCACTACGCAGAATAAGGGTATGGGGTGCCCACCTTCCATGGGTTATAACTAACCTTATAGCACTCTACCAGTTCAGGGATGCCTTGTGGAAAAGCTACAAAGTAACTGGCACTACCAAGGAACTCAATCACTACAGATGCCTGCGCAACATGTGCACAAGGCAAACAAGGCATGCAAAAGCACAATATTACTCTGACAATCTCCTCCGGAATACATCAAACCCAGCAAACTTCTGAAAGGTTATCAACAATATATTCCAGCCTTCTACCATCAACATCCAAGTAATATCATTAAGGGGGACATTAGTATGACAAACCCCACTGACATTGCAAATGCATTCAATGACTACTTTGTGGGGTGTGCTACTAATTTATTAGCAAAACGCAACCCAAACTACAAACGTGAATCTCATCCTGGGAGTACCCACATAGCCCCCCCCCCCCCAACACTGCCCACAATTTTCAATTTGGCCTGGTATCCGAAAAGGAGATTGCACAAGCGCTCCACAAATTATAACTAAGCAGCCAATGTGGACCTGACTTACTACAATCTAAGTTCCTAAGACTTGGTGCCCCAGCCATTGCCAAACCAATTGCTTCTATAGTCAACTCTATCCTGTCTGCAGGCCATATCCCTAAGACCTGGAAAACTGCCAGAGTTGTCCCAATCTTCAAAAGTGGGGACAAAAACACTGTCTCAAACTACAGGCCAATCTCTTCTCCCAATCCTATCCAAAGTCATGGAAAAATGTGCTCACTCCCCAATTAAGCGATTACTATACCAAGACAAATTTCCCTAGTCAATTCCAATCTGGCTTTCTCCCCAAACACTCCACCATAACTACCCTGCTAAAAGTTTGCAATGAAATCCAGTGTGGAATGGAACGGGGACAACTCACTGGTGCAATATTCCTAGATTTTGCAAAGGCTTTTGATACTGTTGATCATGCTATCCTGCTTAACAAACTCCAGTGCTCTGGAATAGGGAAGCATGCATTAAACTGGTTTCAGTCCTACCTATCAGGTAGATCCCAACATGTGTCCATCTCAGGCTCTAACTCCAACCCTTTGGATATCACCTGTGGTGTTCTGCAAGGCTCTGTTCTGGGGCTCCTACTCTTCTCAATGTTCATCAATGATCTTCCCACAGCTTGTAAGGAAGCTTCAATACACATGTATGCAGATGACACAATCCTATATGGACACAGCCATAGCCTCTCCGACCTTGAACACATACTTCAGTCTGACTTTTTGAGACTCGAAAACTGGATTTCCCAAAACAAACTGTTTTTAAACACTGACAAGACTGTAACAATGGTATTTGGGACCAAGACTAAATTTTTAAAGCTTTCAGTAACTGAGCTCCAGATCAGAACCAACGCTAACACCACCCTAACTCCTGTTACTAGTTTTACATACCTGGGCATATGGTTTGACTCCCACTTAACATTCGGGACGCACATTGATACTCTGACATCCAAAACCTATGCCAAACTAGGTGTACTTTACAGGAACAAATCCTCCCTAAGCCTGCTGGTGAGAAAGCTTATCGCACAGCAGATGCTAATGCCAATTATCGACTATGGAGACATAATATATGGCTCGGCACCCCAAACCCACCTTAGCAAACTTGACACCCTCTACAACTCAATATGCCGTTTTTGCAACTACAACAAATATCACTGCGAAATGCTCAAAGAACTAGTTTGGTCATCACTTGAGTCTAGGCGCAAAGTTCACCTTTCTTGTCTTGCCTTCAAATACTTTCTGGGCAAGCTACCCAGCTATCTGAACAAGCTCCTCACCCCTACCACATGCGGCACTTATCATCTGAGATCTGACTCCAATAGACTGTTCATGGTCCCAGGGCTCAACAAAGTATCCAGCCGTTCCTCCTTCTCTTACCGTGCACTCCAAAACTGGAACAACCTACCAGAGACTCTCACATCCACCACCAGTTTAAGTTCTTTCAAAACTAAGGCTGTCTCACATTTTAATCTGGTCTGTAACTGTTTCATACGCCCATAATATATATTTTCTTTAACTGTGCATGCAATGTCTTGTATATAATGTAAACCCTGTTCACTTATGTTGTAACCATGTATAAATTTTGTCATTTTAACTATACCCAGGACATACTTGAAAACGAGAGGTAACTCTTCCTGGTAAAACATTTTATAAAAAAAAACAATATATATATAGAATGCAAATGAGTTAAACTGTTACTCTAAGGGGTCTATTCACTAAACTTCGATAAGTGCATTAATGCTGGGTAAGTGACCTTTTCAAGTGATAATGCCTGTGTAGCTATTCACAGCTTCGATAACATGGCAATATCACACTAAACCGGCCTTTTAACGGGCTTTAACACTGTCTATAACAAGTAGTGCGGTAGCAGAACAGAAATGCTCAAACTCGCATTTTTTTTGCCAGAAACTGCTAAGCTCCGATAGGCATATCGCACTATAAACACTTGCATTCTTTTCTGACAATCTAAAGGGTGGTGAGATCAGAATCGCTATTTGCATATCACAGAGTTTAGTTTATTTTTACTGCCCACCAAGGGGGTTTTTGCTCCCCAGCTTTGGGAGCCCACCCCCCAGATCATCGCTCCCTGCATTTGGAGCACACGCACCTGGAGGATCTCGGAGGGACCAGGCAGGTAAGTCAGACCATGCCCGACTAGTGTCCCCATGTGTATAATGTTCCCCGTTGTGACCTTTCCCCTGACTGTGTGACAGAAAGTGAGCTGTCGGAGCCTCAGTGATTGGTTCCGGGATATGGTGCAGGCAGATACCAATTTGCCTGCGGACCATGGTATGCGTTTTGACTGGGTACAAGCCCCAGGCACTCCGGCTAATTCAGAGACAGCAAAGGACCTGGTAGTGGTTCCTTGAAGGTTTAGGGCAGGCTCTGTGGAGCAGGGGGAGGCAGCTCCCCAGCTCGCAGCTCCCCTGTGGGAGTGGAAGTGAGAGATGGTAGGGATACAGAGGGTCCCTGTTATGGATGAGCCAAGCGGGACCCAGTGTGCTGATTGCCTGGTAGACCCCGGGGGTCAGCAGCCCCTTCACCAGACTGTGTTCAGTGTTCAGGTGGAGAGGGAGAGGATATTGGAGGGGATCAGGGATCTGCAAGGGTACTATAGGGATTTAATGACCCACTACAGTGTTCTGACTGACCCCCTCACTAAGGTGATTGACCAGAGGGCATTGGTGCTGGCAGCCTGGTTCCCAGAATATGACAGACATTCACAGCTCTGCATATCTGCCTTGCTACAATCAGCACCCCAAAAAACTTGCAGCCTTTTGTGACCCCAGTGGTCAGAGTTCACAGCCCCAAGGGTGGCTACCCAGGGTGGCAGGGGGAGGAGAGTGTGTTGTTGCAGTGGACCCTTGCCTGGTTGAACTGGGAGTATGGAGAGGGCAAGGTGTCCAACCATGCTGGAGGACTTTACCAGCCAGAGACACTTTGTTTCATCTCTGGAACCTCAACAATTTTCAGGCTCAGCTAGCCACCAGATAAGGTGGCTGTCCTGGAGCCTTCATCTTGATGGGGGAGGTGTGATGGAAGGGGGTTGCCAGCCTGCATTAATAAAGATCACGCCCAGTCACCCTCCCAGTCACTCAGTCACCCACAAAGTCACTCAGTCACCCACCGAGTCAGTCAGTCACCCACCCAGTCAGTCACCCAACCAGTCAAGTCACCCACCCAGTCATCCACCCAGTCACCCACTCACCCAGTCAGTCACCCACCCACCCAGTCAGTCAGTCACCCACCCAGGCAGTCAAGGCAGTCAGTCACCCACCCAGGCAGTCAGTCACCCACCTAGGCAGCCAGTCACCCAGTCAGTCAGTCACCCAGGCAGTCAGTCACCCACCCTGGAAGTCAGTCAAGGCAGTCAGTCAGTCACCCACCCAGGCATTCAGTCAGTTACACAGGTAGTCAGTCATCCACCCAGGCAGTCAGTCACCAACCCACCCATGCGTTCAGTCACCAAGTCAGGCAGTCAGTCATCCACCAAGGCAGTCCCACCCGGGCAGTCATTCACCCACCCAGACAGTCAGTCAGTCATCCAGACAGTCAGTCACCCACCCAGGCAGTCAGTAACCCACCCATACTTAACCCCCCCAGGCCCATACTTAACCAACCCCCCAGGCCAATACTTAACACCCCCAGGCCCATACTTAACCCCCCCAGGTCCATACTTAACCCCTGCAGGTCCATACTTAACCCCCCCCCGGCCAGGCCCATACTTAATCGCCTCCCCCCCAGGCTCATACTTAAGTCCCTCCCCCCCCAGGCCCATACTTAACCCCCTCCCCAGAACCATGCTGAATCCCCCCGAGACCTTTTGGCACATTGGATGTAGCATTGGGTATCTTTGTCTTTTGTTGAAAATATAAAAATAAACAGATAGCATTGTAATGTTTTTTTTCGATATTACAATAAGAAGAAAACAGTTAAGTAAAAGTTGCGCTCTAATTTTTTTTTGGTAGGTGCGCTATGGGTTTGGGGGGGGCCCTGCTCCTTTCATTTGTCCTGGGCCCCATGATTTCTGTTGGCAGCCCTGCTTACCACGCCCCCTCCTCTGACATCAGCAGCCAGATGAGCCCCCGCCCTGATTGGCTGGTGGAAAATGTTCCCACGCTGTGATTGGCCGCTAGTCCCTGTTCCATGTCAGACTTCGGACACCAAAGTCTATGTAAGGAACTGCCCCAATCAGAGCTCTCTCTGTCTCCAAGACTTACAGGTAACCAGTCCAGTGACGCGCCGGCAGCTTCTCCCAGGTGTTTTGCTCGCAGTAGCACTAGGCATTGAGGTGCCAAGGAAGCCTAGCCCAGCCGAGGACAAGTTCTGAGGAATAACGTTACTTGTTCCAGGCTTATTCAAGTGACGTGGAGCGGACAGGGTAAGACATTGCTGAAGCATGCACGCTGCACCTAGTTGAAGCTAGTTTTCAACCCCAGACCCCCCCAGTAAGTGTGTATTCTGTCTGTATTTTGTATTTCATTGTGTGTACACGGGTTAAAACCTCATTTTATTCCACCACCTTGTTTTGCCTAGTGAATGATCCCAGAAAAATATAAATGTGTTAAAAGTCCCAGTCACCCGTGCCACTCACACGAACGGTTATGTGTTTCTGTCACCCATGACCTTTGGCAGCCAGGGTGCTCCGAAGGAGTATAGCATAGGGTTGGGATCAGCGGAGAAACTAGCGTGCGGCCAAACCCCACAATGTGAGGCGGACGGTCGGAGCTGGAAGTTGAAATAACTCCTGTGTCCGGCACAGAGCTTCTGGTGCCTCTGCTGCCTCTCTCTCACTGCAGGTTCCACCGATTCAACCAAGATCGAAGCAGGCCTACCCAGCACCCCACAAGGTAAAATTCCTGGGGGGGGGGAATTGTATGTGTGGGGTGGGGGGGCGGAGGAGGGTAGAATTATGCATGTGGGAGCGAGAATTGAGTGGGTCTTGGGAGGGGGAATTGAGTGTGTCTTTGGGGGGTGTGTGTAGTGGGGGATTGTGAGGGAGAGAGAAGGGAAGATTTAGAGAGGGAAAGTGAGATACGGGGAAGAGAGGGGCAGTGAAGGGGGAGGGAGTGGATGAGGGGAGGGGAGTGTGAGAAGGGGAAGATAAATAGAGGTAGATGAGAGCAAGGTGGTGTGTGAGAGGGTTGGGATCACAATCATACAGTCTATACATATTATTGAGTATGTGCTAATATCACGGTGCTCCTCAATCACCTCCTGCTTTTGATTCCTCATATGTTCATGATGTCCCAAACGTTGTCTCTTCCCTATCACCCCACTTTATTTATAACTCCTCACGTTCATGTCAGCGTATTTATGTCTCTGTCTGAGTCCTGTTTCTGACGGACTCTCTGACATTATAATGTTGCCTGGGCAACCCTGTCTGGACCATAATGGTCACCTGACAAGTGCCCTGCGTCCGGAATGTGCCTATTTCATTGGGGCATTGCCGATTATGCAAACGGAAGTATTTCCAATGGTTATTGAACATTTGAATGTACCGCCGGGATGTTCTTGTTTCTCCCTCCGCAATGATGGTATAATCACATTGATGTGATTCCGCCGCCATGTCAGAGAACACATACTCTGCGTATCGTGCACCAAACGGTAACCCAACCAACGCAGCCCGCACGTCTTCATTTACACTGATTCTAAAAGTGTTCATTTATAAAATAAAAACCGGTGTGAAGAAACACACCTAGCTGTAACGTACCATTGCCATAGTTCATTTTGATACAGGGTAGTACAGGAGTGGCCAACTCCAGTCCTCAAGGGCCACCAACAGGTCAGGTTTTCAGGATATCCCTGCTTCAGCATAGGTGGCTCAATGAGTGGCTCAGTCTTTAACTGGCCAACTCCAGTCCTCAAGGACAAGCAACAGCTCCGGTTTTCAGGATATCCCTGCTTCTGCACAGGTGGCTCAATCAGTGGTTCAGTCTTTGACTGGACAAGTCCAGTCATCAAGGACCACCAACAGGTCAGGTATTAAGGATATCCCTGCTTCAGCACAGGTGGCTTAACCTTTGAGCCACCTGTGCTGAAGCAGGGATATCCTGAAAACCTGTTGGTGGCTTTTGAGGACTGGAGTTGGCCACCGCTGGTGTAGAACAGCACTTTTAAATGTAGGTGTGTCATTCAATTAAAAACATAAAGGTGTGTGTTCCCCATATGAGAGGGTTGCCAGGTGTCCAGTATTGGACTGGACTGTCCTTTATTTGGACACTGTCCAGAAAAAATGTAGAGGTAATACTGATCATGTATGTGTCTGATATGACCTCTCTGGACACAGTGACCTGACCAGCTTGGGGGGCTGTGGGATTTCCCCGAGCAGGGCGTTTGCTAGGAGGCTGGGCAGCTTCCTCCATCCTGATTTTCTGCTGCTGTGTAATTATTCAAATTATTATTTATTTTTTAAAGTGAATGCAGGTGAGAAGAAAAAAATCAATGTCATTTAGTTCTGAATCAGAAGTGATTGAGTTATAGATAAAACAGTATAGTAAAAAAAAATGTCATTGACATGATATACAAATAGTATTGCTAGTAATAATGCTTGTTATCTTATATAGCACCGGCCATATGATTTTGCAGGTAAAATGAGTCCATGCCCTGTAGAGTTTACAATCCTTTTTTGACGGAGGTAAAGGGACCTGCTCAAGGGCACATCAGAGAGCAGACACTGGGATTGTGAACCAAGGTCACCCACTTCAAAGACAGTGATGTTACCACTGAGCCCTTCGTTCGGCTCTAGTACTGTACTGTATGATGATATATGATGATTAAAGAACGAGCTTGGGGAACGGAATGGGTTGTAGTGTTAGTGAATGTGATGGATAAGGACACAATGGGGCTTGATGTGGGTGGGACGATGAGCAGCCCAGCCTTTGACGTATTACGTTTACGGTGTCTACCTGCCATCCAGGATGAGATTGCCATTAGACCATTGGAGAAATGGGATGTGAGAAATGCAGATGTGAGATTCATTGTGAATATATACAGTTGTGTATCACCTGCATACAGGTGATACTCAAATCCAAATTAATCAGTAAAATCGTCAATTCAATTGTAAGCTCTTCAGGGCAGGGCCTCCATTTGCCTGATGTTGTCACATATTTGCTGCTCTTATCCCTACTGTTTGTACTTTATTTTCCCTGTATTGTAATTTTACAAAGCACTGCATATGCTGTCATACTGTACATACATGTATACATGCATACAAGGGAGATTGTATATTGAGAAAAGAGAAGAGGCCTGTGACTGGATTCCCTGTCTAGGTATAAAACATATGTTTAACTCCTGAGCCCAGCAGTGACCGGGTTAAACCCCAGCCTGAGAACAGGCTAAGTTAATTAGTCTGTTCTTAGCTGGATTATTAGAGGGCTTTAAAAGCCTAGCTCCCCTCGCAGTCTGTGTTCCTGTGTGAGCCGCGACACACACTGCCTGGTACTCTGGAGGAGGAGATAGAAATCCCTTTAAAATGGTGTGTTCATGTTGTTTTAACTATACTGCCACGGGAGCGTTCGACTTAAACCCCCCTTTTTCCCTGCAAGGACCCAACGCCAATCTACAGAACTAAACACTAGAGCCTTTCTGGCAAAAGGGCACAGCCCTATTCGGGACAGTTTGTGTGGACTATTCTAACATGCTGAACGGGAAACCCCTTTACGGTTCTTACGATATTCTGAAAATATGTTCTTTTGTGTTCCACCTTCTTTTTTTTTGAAAAACAAAGAGAAGGGATAAAGAAATAGAGAAAGGGGGGCGGGGAGGGGGGGGGGATACCAGGAATGTAATACCGGTATCATAAAAGAAACCAAAAAAATCCGAAAGTACAAAGAAACAGAAATACAACGACGCCGTACTGTCCCAGCTCCAAATATCGCATAGGTTTACCAACGCTGAAAGAGGAAAGATACAGCTCTCCCTCCACAGTGACTAAACCGTTCACCTGTTCCCCTAGAATTCCAGGGTTCCCAGACCTTTTGGAATTTTCTTGAATTATGTCTAACATAAACAGTTAATCTTTCCACAGATTGCACCTCATTTATTCTCAAAAATAATCTCTCTCCTGGAGAGGGGCAGGGGCTTTTTTCCAGGCCCCGGCTATTGTGCGTCTAGCCGCGGTCAGAATATGTGACAATAATTTAGCTTTATTTTCATATAGATTATCGGCTTACCCAAAACCATTGTAATCGGGTCTAGGGGGATCTTTATCCCGAAAGTCTCTTGCATTATGTTCTGCACTACTCCCCAGAACCTCTGTATTTTGGGGCAGAACCACTAAATATGTGCCAAATATCACCAACACCCCCACAACCTCTCCAACAGAGATTCCTGGTCTCTGGGGAAATCTGCCTCACCCTTTGGGGCGTCAAATACCACCTGAAAATAACTTTATAAATATTTTCTTTAGATATTGTGCATAATGATGTGTTCATTGCGTTGATCCAGATAGTTTGCCAGTCCTCCCAAGGGATATCTACCTGAAAATCCTGGGCCCATTAATCCGTGTGTGCAGGGAGCTTTAAATTCACGGGAGCAAAGAAATTGGTAAATAATTGAGGTAAGACCCCACTGATGGTTTCTATTTCTGCATAGTTCTTCGAATACCGTACACTCTGGGACAGACCCACCTGGGGACAGCTGCCTAAGATAGTGGGACACTTTTAAAAAGCTAAATAACTCGGCTCCCGTGAAAGAGTATCTCTGACAAAAATCACTACAATTTTATAATTTAACTCCCTGAAGCATATCTTCCACATCGCTAATATCATTGACCTTCCATAAATCAAAAATACCTGTGGACCAACCCAGATCAAAGTCCGGGTTGTCAAACATAGGAGTATATCTCGAAGGAGCTGAGGGTAATTGGTTTTGGCCTTATACCAAATCGTAATAGAAAATGTTATTATTTCCGAGTCAAAAAGGTCTGATTTAAGACCCTTTGTCGGCTTGTTATTCCATAAAAGAGCAGGGAGTGCCCCGGAATGAATAAATCTCTTGTCTATATCTACCCATCGGCATCGACCCTCCTGGGAATGCCAGAAAACCACCTGTTTCAGATGGGCGGCTAGATAATATTGCCTGATGTCAGGAACCACCAGACCACTCTCTCTCCGGATGCAAGCATAACTGATCTTGGCACTCTTGGTCTTTTGTTACCCGAAATAAATTGCATAATTTTGTTCAGTAAGTCCCTCAAATATTTTATCGGAATAGAGACCTGGAGTGTCTAGAAACAATAAAGCTGTTTCAGGAGGATATTCATCTCAACTGATATAATGTGACCTATCCTGGAAATTTGGTGGCTGTTTCAGAGTAGAAGATTCATTTTAATTTAGTGAAAAGCTCTGTGTAATTATTTTTATATAGCGATTGATAGTATTTAGTGCCTCTGATTTAGCCGAATTAATTTTACAGCCCGAGAGGAAACCGAACCTACAGAGCTCATCTTGTAAATTGGGGAGAGAGTCAGAGGGTTGGAAATTGTCAAGATAATATCATCGGCAAAAAGAGATAGTTTAAAATTTTACTGGCCAACCTTTATACCCAGAATATTGGGGGTTTTCCTCATTTTAATTGCGAGCGGCTCAATTGTTAGCGTGAAGAACAGGGGGGATAATGGACCACCCTGTCTGGTACCATTACTAATCTTGATTTGGTTTAGTTCCCCCCCCCTGGTATTTTTAGAGAAGCTGTAGGGGTGTCATATAGGGCCTGCACCCCCTTTAAAAACAGACTGGAAAAAACAAACCCTAGCATAGTTCTATCTTAATACCAATTAATTCTGTCAAACGCTTTTTCAGCATCTAAACTCAACAACATCGGCTTGGGTTTAAAGGACTGAACATAATCAATTATATTGATAATCTTGTGTGTATTGTCTGAGAAACAACACACAGAACCCCAGCAAGCTCATTTTAGGAACCTCATAGCCCCCACAAAATATATATGTATATAAATGTAAAAAAGGAGAGCTATTGAGCGTGGCAAATGTATACAACAAGTGACAGAGAAGCCCAATGCTACATCCAATATGACAAAAATACACAGTAAAATACTTACATATTTTCTTGAAAAAGGGTCATTTAGTTTAACCCTTTGGCCAAAGCATTGTAATCCTGTGAGCCACATCAAGGCAGACCCAATTCACAGGTCCTAGGGGGGGTAAGAGGAGGAATGGGGGGTGAGAGGAGTGGGGGGGGGGTGAGAGGAAGAATGGGGGGTGAGAGGAGGAGTGGGGGTGAGAAGAGTGGAGGGGGTGAGAGGAGGTGTAGGGGGGTGAGAGAGAGAAGGTGTTGAGGGGTGACAGACAGGAGGAGTGGGAGAGGATGAGAGAGAGGACGAATGAGAGGGCGAAAGAGAGAGGAGGAGTGGGAGGGGGTGAGAGAGTAGGAGTGGGGGGTGAGGGAGGAGGAGCGGGGGGTGAGAGGGGAGGAGCGTGGGGGGATGAGATGAGAGAATGAGGAGGGGGTGAGAGAGAATGGGGCTATAATAATAGCGCAGGGCTGAAGGTTTGCCTATTGTGCCGAATACCATTGCACCGGCCCTGCTCCAATCTCTTCAGACCTTTCGCTCTTACTCTAATTTCTACACTAACACATATTTTCAACTTCTCTCTCTACTCTGCTACCTTTCCCACCTCCTTCAAGCACGCACCAGTAATACCTTTACTCAAAAACAGCAAGCTTGACCCTACCTGTCTTTCTAACTATCGACCTGTCTTCCTCCTGCCTTTTGCCTCTAAACTCCTTGAACGTCTTGTGTTCTCTCGCTTGATCCATTTTCTCACCACCTATTCTCTCCTAGATCCTCTAAAATCCGGTTTCCGCACTGCTCACTCCACTGAAACAGCCCTCACTAAAATAACTAATTACCTCCATGTTGACAAAAAAAAAGGACATTACACTTTGCTCATATTACTTGACCTCTCTGCAGCATTTGATGAACAACAAATATCTAAATAGAAAAGAGACCTGATCACTTAGGAAAAAAAGTCCAGTCCTGTTGGAAACATAGGTCCTTAAAGCTTCTTGTTTGTAGTCTCACACTGAAGGTATGATGGGAGAGGTAAGAGAAGATCCACGATAGAGCTCAGTTTTGAATACCAAGACTATAGAGAATGTGAAGGAGAAGAGGGTGGTCCACAATATCAAATGCTGCAGAGGAAAAAAAAGGATAAAGTGCTACAGCGCTAATGCTAAACAATGAATAGTGTGCTATTACATTAATAATAACTAATACCTAAAATATAGGAAAGGCTGCCTGGACCCAGTGATTCATACAAAACACATACACAAATTAACAGGAAAAAAACGGCGCCTGATGAACAACAAATATCCAAATAGAAAAGAGACCTGACCACTTAGGAAAAAAGTCCAGTCCTGTTGGTAACAGAGGTCCTTAAAGCATCTTGTTTGTAGTCTAATACATGTGGGAAACAAGAGATAAAGATTATCATAGTGTAAAACTGTATATACTAGAATATTAGAATTGATTGGTATATAAACATGTTAACTGCTGATAAGACAAACAATGAACAAACAGACGAAAACATATAAAACAAACTGTTTAGATAAGTAAAACTATGTCACCAAACACCACCCCTGAGGAAGTGAGTTTACTCTCATGAAACGCGTAGGGTGGTGTTTGGTGACATAGGGGGCTATGCACTAAGCTCAATGGCTTTGCGTTCTGATGTTCCAAAAAAGCACGTCCGTTAAAAAGTGAGGCCAGGGACGCGATTCACTAAGGCCTTGAACCCATTTTTTAATGTACCTGCTCAAAATAGCTCAAAACAGCCACAGCATATGTGTTGCTTTTTCCCCCTGCTAGCGTTCTGAACCTTTACGTACGCTAGCTGATAGAAAAAAAAGCTGCATGTAACATTTGCATGGAGATTCTGTATCTCAGTCGATCGTACACGAAATAAATACATTTTAATAATAGTGTACATGAGCAGGGGGTCTCCGGAGCTGAACCGCATTGGTTTCAGGTCCGAGGACCCCCTACTTCAGGAGATACAGGCCCCGTTATGGGGTGCCAGTATCCCCTCCACTTTAAAGCTCCCGTGCCACGTGACTGGGACATTGAAATTCTGCAGGGGATACCGGCACCCCATAAAGGGGCCTGTATGTCCTGAAGTAGGGGGTCCTCGGACCTGAAACCAATGCGGTTCAGCTCAGGAGACCCCCTGCACATCTACACTAGTATTAAAACACATATAACAATAAATAATAATTCATTACCGTAGCGGCTATCTGCTATGTTAATTAAGCAGCATTAATGTATTTTAATAATAGCGTGCTGGAGAAGGGGGTCCCCTGAGCTGAACCGCATTGATTTCTGCCTCAGAGACCCCCTGCTTCCCGAGTTACAGGCCCCGGTATGGGGCATCGGAGGCCAATGTCGCCGCCATCTTTATAGCGTCCAAGATGCGACATGGGCTCTATAAAGATGGCGGCGACACTGGCACCGATGCCCCAAACCGGGGCCTGTAACTCGGGAAGCAGGGGGTCCCTGAGGCAGAAATCAATACGGTTCAGCTCAGGGGATCCCCTGCTCCCGCACACTATTAATAAAAATACATTAAAGCAGCTTCATTACCTTAGCGGCTATCCGCTAAGGCAATGAAGGGGTTAAGGCACAATAGCATGTTTGTTGGGGACAATTGCCCCCAATAAACATAGCAATATACAACACACATCCCCCCCGCCCCCTGACACATACAGTACATCCCCCCCGCCCCCTGACACATCCCCCCCGCCCCCTGACACATATGAATAATAATGCATTTGCCCATTTTAAATACATATAAATTACAATAAATACAGTCAATATATATTACACTTACATTTTACAGGCACCCACGATGAAGGCCGTCTTCATCCTCATCTTCATCCTGCCCATGCCCCCTCCGATGCTGCAAGACATACACAAGAATAAAAACATTCAATGTAATGTCCCCTAACCCCTTAATCACCATAGCGGTTATTAACCGCTACAGTCATTAAGGGGTTAACCCACCCTCACCCACCACTCGGGAGGCCTACATACCCTCCCCCACTACGCCCCCACCCGTGAGGCCTAACTACCCTCACCCACTACCCAGCCGGGAGGCCTACCCACATACCTTTGGGGCCAATAACCCCTCCCCCCACCCCCAGTACCCACAATAAAAACAATACACTGCCCCACAATAAACATCATTATATTTATTACATACATAACCCACCCCATGTGCCCCCCCCATAAATACATGATTTATTATTTTACATACAGGGTTCATACCCCAGGCCCACGTGAGTCCCCGGTGGGCCTGACGGGTCACCTCACAGACATACAGGTGCCCAGCATCATGTTTCACACAGGGTCTGGAGGCCTGTTGGTGGTTCCCGCCAGGCGCCATGGTCCACCAGGTGGTCTCCGCGGGTCACCGTGGGCCACAATGGTGTCTCCACGGTAGGCCCGCAGATGTCTGGTGGGCCCCGGGTCAGACCCACAGGTGTCTGAGAGGCCTCAGGTGGTTCCCACAGGGTCTGAGGACCCACGGGTGGTGCCTATGGGTCCACGGTGCCCCCACAGATGTGGGGCCACCGGTTCTTCCCCGCAGGTGTCCCGAGTGGACCCGGCAGCCTGGTACCCGTGAGAAGCCCGAGGATACCGCAGGTGGTCTCCAGAGGTCTCTCGCAGACCAAAAGGAACCAACCCTGTATGTAAAAAAAAATAAACCGGACCTATACATTAAATACATCAATCCCCCCCCCCAACACATACAGTATAATAATGTGCAAAATAACTGTTATCCAGATATGGATAATAGATTATTTGCCCATTATGAAACACATAAAACATGCATAAATCAAAACATGAATTCTTAATCTTAAAATCACCACCATGCATGTTACAATAAATCCAGCAGCAATTGTAAATATAAACCAACAAACCAGCAGCTACACAAATGTATATGAAATGTCACACAATTGCATTGAGTGTGTACATGATGCAATTAATCTGTGCATCATGTATCAGTATGCAAAATATATGTAACAATAAAATACACTATGAACATTGTCCCCTAACCACCAATGCCATCATGAAAATCAAATAGAAACTAAGCAACATCAATACATTTACCATCAATCAATTAACCAATTTCCTAAACCAATTACAATACAATACAAATCAATTATACAATTCCCTATTGAATTCCTAAAGCCAAACCAATTCTAATTGAAAGTAACCACCATCATTCTAATCTAACTACCAGAAAGAAGCCATTAAAAATAACCTGTAACTAAATACAAATTGCATTATTCACACCAATGTCTAAATAAATCTGAATAATACATTACACATACACGAAAAGAACATAAACATTAGCAAAACAATCAATTATATCCCTGTATGTCTATCCATATAGATAGATATACATAACATACAGGGGCAATAATAGAGCATAAAAAACAATGCATTTACATCCAAAAATCACATATAATACACCCATTCAGTGTCCGTGAATGTAGGTATATCCATAGGTACATAGATACATTCATGGGCATTAAATGGGACTGAAAAAATAAAAGACATGAATCAAAAATAAAAAAAAACTGTAAAAGTAAAAATAATAAACTTTTCTTTTGTTTATTCACCATTAGATGCCCACTCACCGAAATCCAGGTGACCCGGAAGCACAGGAACCAATCCACAGGTAACCATAAAATAATAAACCCTTACAATCCATAACGGTGTCTTCTTTCTTCTATTTGTAATCCTTCCCGTCAGTCTTGGGGTCTTCTTTTCTTCTTTGGGGTCTTCTCCATCTTCTTCCGTCTTCTTCCATCTTCTTCTGCCACGCCCTTCTTTTCTTCTTAGGAGTGGAGGTGTTCCCTCCTCGGCATCTGGCTTCAAAATGAGGTGACATAGGCTTTTATAGGCCTATGACGTCACATTTTGGTCAAATGTTTCCCACGGTCCTGATTGGCCGTGAAAAAACATGTTCCCAAGCTGGACCCTGTATCTGTGGATGCTTGTCCTCCAATGCTGTTTTGCTTTTGGGCTCTTGTAAGTAGGGTTTCAATTTTAACCCCCCCCCCCACCCCCACCCCCACCCCCTGGAGCCCACGCACCGGAGTCACCTATCCTGTTATTATTACAAGTGTATTTTATTAAATCAGGTTGTTCATTGTTTCAACATCAGGTGTTGTGTTGTTTTAGTTAGTCTAAACAGTTTGTTTGATATGTTTTCGTCTGTTTGTTCATTGTTTGTCTTATCAGCAGTTAACATGTTTATATACTGTACCAATCAATCCTAATATTCTAGTGTATACAGATTTACACTATGATGGTCTTTATCTCTTGTTTCCCACATGTATTAGACTACAAACAAGATGCTTTAAGGACCTCTGTTACCAACAGGACTGGACTTTTTTCCTAAGTGGTCAGGTATCTTTTCTATTTGGATATTTGTTGTTCATCAGGCACCGTTTTTTTTCTGTTAATTTGTGTATGTGTTTTGTATGAATCACTGGGTTCAGGCAGCCTTTCCTATATTTTAGGTATTAGTTATTATTAATGTAATAGCACACTATTTATTCATTGTTTAGCATTAGCGCTGTAGCACTTTATCTTTTTTTTTCTCTCTGCAGCATTTGATACTGTGGACCACCCTCTTCTGCTTCACATTCTCTATAGTCTTGGTATTCGAAACTGAGCTCTATCCTGGATCTTCTCTTACCTCTCCCATCATACCTTCAGTGTCTTATTTGCTATCTCCTCTGTCAATCTCTCTATGTGGTTACCCCAAGGGTCTGTCCTGGGATCTCTTCTCTTTTCTTGTTACACACACACTCTCTAGGTGACCTAATCACATCTGTTGGGTTCAAATATCACCTCTGTGCTGATGACACACATTTACTTTTCAACCTCTGACCTTACACCTGCTGTACAGACCAAAGTCTCTGAATGTCCCTCCACTATATCATCCTGGATGGCCCTCCGCCGACTCAAACTTAACATGTCAAAGACAGATCTCCTCATACTTCCTCCTAAGCCTGGCCCAACAACTCCTTCTACATTACTGTTGGCAACACTATCATACACCCAGTATCACAAGCACACTGTCTAGGGGTCACCTGCAAAGTGGCTGTGGCTGGACCTTAAGAGAGCTGCGCATAAACAAATGCCCACAAATCTCAATGAACTGAAGCAACATTGTAAAGAAGAGTGGGCCAAATTTCCTCCACAATGTTGTGAGAGACTGATAAAGTCATACAGAAAACGATTACTTCAAGTTATTGCTGCTAAAGGTGGTTCTACAAGCTATCGAATCATAAGGTATACTTAGTTTTTCACACATGGCTTCTCCATTTTGGCTTTATTTTTGTTAAATAAATCATGACACATACAGTATGTCATGTGTTGCTGTTCATCTGAGGTTGTATTTACCTAATTTTTAGACCTGCTAAGGAACAGATGTTTGTTATTATGTCCTGATATGTAAAACAATGGAATTCAAAGAGGGTGTACTTTCTTTTTCACATGACTGTGTATATATATATATATATATATATATATATATATATATATATATATATATATATATATATATATATATATATATATTTTTTTTTAATCTTTGCTGTATGCTGTACGATGGAGGGTATTTATCATTTTTTTTCTACTCACCATAATTTACTGTGTGTACCTTCTTTGTTATTACAAAAGCCTTCCCCCCTGTCCACTTTGTCCTAAAACGTATACAATTACTCATTATGTAATGGGGCAGCAGCAGTGACTCTGAACTTCAAAAAACAAAGCAAAATCTTAATTTGATAGAGTGCAAGGTAGGACACAGGCAATGCTTATCCGGAGTCGCCACGGGTACTCCGAAGATTTTATTTAATTAAAGAAATACATGAACAGTAAATATACATATTAACACAAAGCCCTGTGCTTGCCCAACATGAATTAGAACATTGGCAACAGATGGCTTCCAGCCTGTGGTAATAAGAAGCATGCTATAAATATGAGTGAGTCTATACTTGTGGCTTCTCGGTTACTCACCGGTCATATGCTCAGGGTAATTATCATTTTTGAAATAGAAACATTGCAAAGTGCAGATTTTTCTGTTTCTTGGTACAGTTGTCTAATGTGTGATGCCTGACATTGCATACATTCTGCGGTGGTCTACATTAGCAATACACAGGTACACTTATCAATGCAAATATCCCATTGTTAGGGGGTGCACAGCACATACCATGGGGGGAAGTTGCATATTTCAGTTTGAGAGCCAATTTCAGCTCTGTCATTATATCTCCCAAAGGCTCATAGATAGTACACATTGCATTGCCATTTTTAATGCTACTGGTTTAATATATATATATATAATGCCATTTTTAATGCTACTGGTTTAATATATATATATATATATATAATTACGGGCTATGTATTTACTCTAATACTGTAGCTTATTAAAAGAAAAACACTGGTGCAGACCTGGAGCGATTTTTGCACTACAGCAAACAACGCTGATACATTATTCTCACTGATGAACAAGCCGTGAAGGGAAAAAAGCCCAGTAGTGTTGTAGCTGCATGTCTAACATTGACAATAATTGGACAATTTCAGTGACAGTTTTGTTGGATGTCTTTTGAAGATTTTCTGGTAAAATAAACCCTCTTAGAACCATATATATATATATATATATATATATATATATACACACACACACACACACAGCACTTTATTATCATCATCATCATCATTATTATTTATACACTGTTTAACATCCATTTATAAATTGTTTATGAATGGTTAATTCTTCACTTTAAATGATTTCACTCTTATCATAATCTCCACTATTCGTAGATACACCAGATCCAATTGTGTCCTCCCGCTTTCATGGTTATGATATTAAGTAATCAGACAAGCATGTTTTTAATTAGAAAATGAAGCCATTATTGGCTATGGGCACGGCTGTGCGCGAAACGCGTAGGGGCGGACAGTTGCATCTTACAGTACATTGTGCTCTGAGGCTGAAGAGACGATATTTGCGTGTACATCCGGGGACCCAGTGCACAGGGTCTCTGTCGCATCACCCCATCTATCGGGAGACTTCCCATGTGTTGAACGGACTGTCGCTATCTGAATTGTAAGTTTGAGATACTTTGTGTTTTTAATATTACATGTCTACGGTGTGCTGTGTCTTTCTGGTTTTCTGGCCTTGAGATCCGGTTGGAGCTCTCACACAAGCAACCAAGGAGAGACATTTTCCCCCAAACGTAGAAATCATTTTTGAACAATCAATGAAGGAGTCCAGCGCAAGTCCTTAATTCCTTTGAAAATGTTTACAAGTTGCCATTTTAAGGTGTCTGAATGGGGTGTGTTTGTCATTCATGTGTTTGCTTCACCCTTAGCCAGCCTGTCTTTATCAAGGAGCCAACGGGGAGAGGATGTTGCACCCTCCCCCACCTCAGCTCGCCATGTTTACAAACATACTTATAGGTGTCAGATTTTGTTTGTACAAGAAGGTGCCAATCACCCAGATTTAACCCTTTACACGTGTCTGCGCCATTAGTACCCATTGGTCCTAGGAGACATGACACTTTAAACCAGGAGTGGTCAACTCCAGTCCACCCCTGGCCACCAACAGGTCAGGTTTTAAGGATATCCCGTCAACTGAGCCACTGATTCAGCCGCCTGCCAGATTTAATCACCACTAAGGCTTGTAATATAGAGCGCGCTGGTGCGCGTGTGGGAGCGTGCACGGCGTTGCGCGTGCAAGTGGTGCGCGCGTTTAGTTTCTATGTTGCAAGCGGTGACGCGCGTGGCTAGGGGGCGTGGCTCTGACGTCAAAGCGTTAGGCCACGCTGTGATTGGCCCGCAGCGTCACTGCTAGGCTCAGGTAGCCACGCCGCCATCGGCGCGTTCCCCGCTCACCTCTATCCCAACGGGGTCCTCCGTGTCGTCCGCTACCACCTCCAGCCACGCCGGGCAACCACGGGTTACTGGTGCCAACTCTAAATTGCCTCTTCCCGCAGTGACTTCAGGCCCGCATGGGCGCGCACAACGCACGCGCGTGCGCTCTGCAGGAACGGACTGCCTCTCTACCCTCAGAGGCACTCTCTGCACCTGTACTCTGTCCTACCACAGCCCTCGCTTTGCACACACCTCCACGCGGCAGGCGGCTCATTGGACGCTCTCCCCTACATATGCTCAGCTGCTCCACTGGCAAATTGGCTGAGCATAGAACCAGTTGCATTGTACTTACCTCTTCTCTTCCTCCACAGTCTTGCCTTGTCTTGCTGGTCCTCATTCTGTTTTTATATACTGCACTGTATAGGTTTTATATACTGTATAGCTTTTATATATACTCTATTAATTTTACATTTGATATTCCATTTTAAAGATATTTATGTGTATTTATATTTTTAATTTCCTAAGTATTAACAATATGTTTTTCTCGTTTCTTGTTCTCTTCATATGTTGACACCATCCTGTGGAGACCTCAATCGTCACATTGAGCTAAATTTTCTTAGTGTAGCAGTGTAGTAGTGTATGTTTTATGTATTGCGGGTGGTTGCGCTGTCTGGGGACAGCGCAACCATCTGTAAACATGATACTAGGCACTCATTTATGTCTATGGATAGGATGTTAGATATATTTATATATTATAGTTTATTTTCCCTATCTTATATTATGTAGAAAATCGTAGGTGGCGGTGCAACTGCCTTGAAAGGAACTTATGACCAGACTTGCAAAACGTTTAAGTACAAAAATTTATTGGCACAAACAGAGGCAGCAAAAAAAGTCCTCTTACGCGTTTCGCGTGATAACCACGATTTTCTACATGCTGTTCAACCTTCCTGGTAGGAGCACGCCGACAGCACACAGATCTCCAGTGCATCAGAAAAGTGAGTAACTCCTGTCATTCAGTTGCTCCAGCCGTCAGTGTTTACAAAGTAACTTTTACCATTGACAACCACATAAGATTTACCTATAAGGCTAGTGGAAGTCTTTCAGGATTGGTTACGTGATTTGTGACATTATTGTCTTATGTGGACAAGGAGGTCTGGACTTATTATGCTGTCTTTATCTGGAATGGATACAGGATTTTAAAGGTTATTATACCTCTGTTTAACGTGGCTTTTCCCAGTGAACATTGACAAGGGAGTTTCCCTTATTTTTCGTCTATCTTATATTATAATTTGTATCCTTATTAATTATTCCCAATATGTGATTGCATTGTATTTTACATTTGTATTGTTATGATCCAGCTGTAAAGTTCCTTTAAGATCTTATGTCAGTTCTAAGTAGTTTTCACTTACTTTGTTGCTTAGCAATTAGAGATAGGTGTGTTTTAATTAGTTAACCTATAGGAATAGGTCTATGGGTATTTAATCCGCTACTGGGTAGTTAGCAGCCACTCCTGAGGTTGCCGTTCACCACTCTAACAAAACGCGTGGGGCGTGGCTCGGAGGCAGTTTGCGTTAGAGAGAGAGCATCAGAGGCATTCCCGAGGTGTCCATCATGTATGCAGCGGTGATGCGGCGACGGAGAGGATGCAGACGGATGCGGAAGACAGGGTCGGCACGCGAGACGGAGCAACGGAGCGGTGAGATCGCTACTCACCTGTACCCCCTTGCATACTACTTTTGTGCCTGTTTTTCATCTCTATTGTGTAAGCCTCCATTTGTGAGTTTGCTTTATTGGTATAAATTGTTTTTGACCTGCACCATGGTCTGCCCTCTCTTTTTCCGAGACTGCTGAGACTTTCTACCCGTTCCACAAGTGCCACGTCCAGCACTTGGTTGATTCATCACCTATCTCGGCTACACCACTCCTGTATATCCAGGGATACCACCATCACTGACTGGTACACTGCTCTTCTCATTACACTTCATTGTGAGTAGGAATTTGGGAGCCTTTCATACTTATCACTATTAGTTATAGCATATTGCACTGTACAGTATATATTTTTTCTTTCCTACATGACTTCTTCGCTCCCCTGAAATTTGAAGAATCTATATCTGGTCCTCATTCTGTGTACTGACCCGACTTTCCACGACTATCCGCACTTCTCCAAACCTGACCTCGGCATTCGGACAGCGACGACTCTACTCCCTCCAAACCGGACCTCAGCATTCGGACAGCGACGACTCTACTCTCTCCAAACCCGGACACGGCTAATAGTACCTGCAACATTCCGTATCTCTCCTTCTTTGACCCCGGGAAGTATATCGACCATCCGTACCTCTCCAACCCCGACCCGGCTACCCAGACCAACTCTACACTCCAGACGCGCCCTCATGGCTGTGGGTGGCGTTATATCCTTTCCCACCTCAGCACCGTGGTCCTGCCTTGTTTGTGGTGAGCACAGCGTGACAGTCATGTGGCGCGGCAGCAGCACGAAAATACACATTTCTTGTATTTGCTCTGATCTGCCGCTCCACCGCTCGCGACTGTGCGCGTGCACGTCTCAACTGTAGCAACGTTAGCCTCAAACAGTCAATTATCATTGACGGGCGCGTGCGCGCACTATATTACAGGCCTAAGAGGGAAAGGAGACGGAGATATCGTGGGGTTGATCCCTGTTTGATTCATACTGCCTATAACACTGGGGCCATGTGAGTTTTGGTATCATACGAGCTATTTCAGAAATAATATCATATCTCCAGTTTGGGCATATTCCACTATTTTTTCCATAGCCTTTGTAACGGTATTTGCCCGGGCCCATCTCATATTGACCCCCTCTGTGGACACTGACCCCTGTTACATGAAGTGTAGTGTGGTGCACCTGCTGGCTTACAGAATCCCTGAGTCTCCCGCGATGGTATGGGGGATGGCATCAGGACTGGCTTATGAGGTAATACTGAGTTATACTCACTCAGGGTACAGCGCCTCCATCTCTTCCAGACCCCCAGCATAGTAGGGAGGAGTCTCTGAAAGAGAACCTCTTTGTGCACCTTCTTCCCAAATTACTCCACAATGAGGACAGAAGCGTTCTTTCTCTTTGGCATCCTTTATTATCATCAGACATGGACAGCCGCCCATCATAGCGGACGGTCTTCTAGCCGCTCATCTCAGGTTGCCAACCCAAAGGAAGTCCCTGGACACTCACTCCTAGTCAGGGCCCTAAAAGCTGTCCTTGCTCTTCCCTTACTCCCTGGTGGAGTAAGAGGAATTGCCTGCCCACACCTCTCCCCTAAGGGAGGGCTACAAAAGCTGCCAAAGCCTTGACAGTTTGCTGGGTCAGACCAGTCTCACTCAGGTGGTGAGGCACACTAACTAAATTGAGGAAGTGCTGCATATTAAATAGATTCAGTAAGCACCACCCCTGTGTCACTGTAAGTGGACACAGAGCCTGATAACACTACCTTCACCAGATATTACACAGCACAGGAGTGTGAGGGCAAACCCCATGATTACTCCTGGCAAACCTGCCCTTAACAGGGATTATTGCACAGGAGGAGAAAGGCATGTAACCCAAAACTACACAGGGCTACACCTTTTATATTCTCAGTTTGATTCTGTGCTCCCCATATCACGAAGACATTAAAGCTGTAGTTCAAACTGCCATTTAAAAAAAATATTTATTTATTTTTGTTCATTCAATATGTGCATCAATACAATCACTCCTGACGAAGCCGGATGCAGTCTACCAGGACTGGGCGAAACGCGTAAAGTGGTGCTTTCTGGACTAGTGGGCGACCCGTAGTTTCCCAAGCCTCAGAGCTGTGACGTCATACGCACAGAAGGACACAAAGAGAGGAGCTGCGATCTCACACTGCAGGCGAAGGAGATTTGGAGCATCCAGGGGAGGCGGTGAGAGCTGCGGTGAACCCACTACACACATATATTGTGACAAACACTTGTTTTAATTTTGCACATTGTGAGTGCGCATTTTTATACCTATTTTTATATAAAGTTTATTTTCCACCTGATCGCGCTATGTAGTGCTCTTTCCCTCTCTTACATACACTACCATCGTACTGACGAGGCGAGCCTGGAGGGAGATCCACACAACACCTATACCCAATGGATAGCAGCCCTATCTGCTAACCGCATTCTAACCTCTGACATCTTGTGAGTAGGCTTACCATCAGAGCCAAGACTACACCCTATTATTTACCTCATTGTTAATACACCTGCACTTAAATTTTGCACTGTTTCCTTTTTGTTTCCCATATATGCTCCTCCTGGATTGTTTGAGATCCATCAATACAATCTGCACACTGACACGTGATTAGCTAAGCTGCAGACCGATCCGTTCTCCTGTAATCGATCGCTTTGCTCGGGGTTATTTAATTCAGTTATTGCTGCAAAACGGTACCCACAATGCAAAGTTCTGTGGGGAAGATCATGTTACCAGGCAGTTACTAGATACAATTGGTGCACTGCTAGAGAGAGGGGAGGGCTTAAGAGCCAGAGCCTGTCTCAGAAGAGGAAGGGGGTGTGACTTTGTAAATGGTTTCTATAGAAACAAAAATGCTTGCAACATTAGAATACATAAAAAATGTCTTTACAAATTGCTTGAAAAAATAAATAAAAAAATGCTACAAGTATTTTTTAATAGTACAGAACTAATTTATTTTAAAAAACCACACGTAGGATATTGCTTGAATTGCAGCTTTAAGTGGGGTTTTTTACGATCTCTGTGTGGCGGTCGATGCGCTAGTTCTCTCCTCCCGGTGGGGGTCTTAGTCGGCGTGTTAGCACTAGGCAGTTATATGTAATGCTTAGTGAATACGGTGTTAAATCTGAAAACATATCCTGCTTTATTTTTCTTATGTAACACAATATAGCATCGCCGATTAAACGGCGCTTCGTGAACCTGGGCCGATGTGGTGAGTCATGAGTAGACAGCAAGACTGTGTGATGGCTTCTGCCACCTTTCTTTCTTTAAATCTCCAGCTCAATAAGCTGAACACACGTCTGGAAAGCAGCACCACGGAAATCCCGCAGCCGGCTGGAACACACATTGCAGACACACACCTGTAAATGAAAAAATAAATCCACCCCAGAGTTCATCTTATCTTCTGAAACGCAGCGGGATTATGTCGGAAGCAGGATCAGAAGGCAGAAAAACCTTCTATTTATTTTTTGTCTCTGTACCTAACTAAACCGGGTTTTATCACCAACTCCCTGCTGCCTATTCTCCAGAATAAACTGCACACTTTGGGGGGTGGGGGGGGGGGGGAGGGGGTTATTCATTAAATTGTAATAGTGCAGATCGGGGATTGAAACTGCCATTCAATGAGAATTTCCGTGCAATAGCACCCCGATCGGCACTATTGCCGTTTAATGTTCTGTAACGGTTACATACGTTTATAACATATATTATCTTTAACTGTGCATGTAATGTTTTTATATATAATGTATAACCCTACTCACTCATTGTAACTATGTATTTGTCATCATAACTCTGTGCCCAGGACATACTTGACAACGAGAGCTAACTCTCACTGTATTACTTCCTGGTAAAACATTTTATAAATAAATAAATAAAATGAATAACCCCCTTGGTTTCTTGTAGATTTGGGCAGGCCTTATGCTTTGAACATTGTGTCTTCCTCTGTATTTTGATGCTGTAACACTCCAGCGACGTCTTTGTGTAAATGGTAGGGTTTCCTCTCCTGGGGCCGGCAGCAGCACACCACGCTTTCAGAATCATCTCCTCCGTATTGTTATTGGGAATGTTGGCATTTCGGCGCACTAAGGCACCTTGTCCTGACGAAGCTGTGTTAATGCATCGAAACGTTGGCTTTTAGTATAAAAATAAATAAAAATACCCCTGGGGAGCACAGTCACACGTCTCAGGAAGGTCCACACACCTACCTTTCCCTATTATCTCCCGGCATACAAGGCTTCCACTGCAGCCAGGAATTCTGGGTAATGATATGGAAATGAGCACACACAGTGAGTCCCTTTTTGCTTCATGCACATTTAAATAAATAAAAATAATAATGAGATAAATATGAAAGCCTGGTGGGCTTCTTCATATTCACAAGTAGTTACAGTGGCGGCCGCCTTTAACCTCCTGCGGCCGTTTCCCCGCGATTTTTTAAATCGCGGGCAGATGCGGCATGTTTTCGGCCGTTTTGGGCGCCGCGGGCGCTTTCAATGTTTAGCGCCATTAGCGCTGTCTGGTGAATGCGGTTGACGCGCGGCAAAGTCCGTGACAAACAGAAAACATCCCCGAATTTTTTCAGAGATGTAGGAGAATAAAAGGGGCCGCAACAGTAGGGCAGCCGGTGCAGCGACCGTAGGTGTGACCACCCAGCTGTGTGAAGATAATGCAGAGAGCAGCTGAGGGAGGTGTACATCCCTGTATGTCTACATGTTTCTCTCATGGGTCCCTACACAATATATAGGTGCAGGGGCAGATAGTACTTACCTGCTGGCCTGGGTGATACTTTGAAGGGCCCTCCTCCTGCAGCGTTATGTGACGTCACGTCGTCATGGCAATGTGTCGTTGTGACGCCACGTTGTCATAGCAACGCATCGTCATGTGACATCAGGTCTCCACCACAATGCTACGCTGCTGGAGGAGGGCAGCTCCCGAGAAGGTAAGATCCCCCCTCTCACTCACCTCCCTCTGAACACACGAACACACCCAGCGGTCCTGCCGGTCCCGGGACTCCCAAGCTCCCTTCTAAAGTCGGCGGGGGTGGGGGGGAAGTTGGATCCTGGTGCCGACAGGACGAGGTAGAGTATTGCAGGTGGTCAGGGAGCTGGGGAGCTGCAGGATTAACCTACCGGCCCACAGGTGAAACGCCCCGCACGTCTGATAGGGCAATCTGCCTATGCAGAGGTCTACTGTATGTATCAATGCAGAGAATTGTGTGTTTAGATGCACTGCTGTTTTCTGGAGCAGAGCTGTGGCATACTGTCACGGCCGAGTTTATTCCAACATTTGCCCGGTCTCGGCCACGACAGATACCGCGCGCGCGCCGAGGTGTCCCGTGCGCGCGCCGGAGCCTCGGAGGATCGGTCCTCCGATCAAGGCACCCCACTCCCCTCTCCGGGTCCACCGGGTCCCCCAGAGCCCCCCCCCACCGTCCTCCACATAAGAGGAACCCAGGGCACGCGCGCCGTGCGCGCACGCTCCAGATGAAGCGGGACCGCGCATCGATGACGCGCGGCACGCCTAGGGAAAAAAACGAGAGAACCTTGCGGCTTGCGGCTCTAGCCGCATGAGAATAAAGTGTGTCGCCACTGTATGTGAGCACAGTTTCTTACATCCGACGCTTATTTTTAGATTTACGCTTCAGTTATGATGAATTTTTGTGGGATGACAAAAGAGAAAAATAATGGTACAGAGTGAAGCAGAGTGTGATACATCTCATTATAATCTGTGCGCCATGTAACTCCCCCAACTCCTCCTACTGACTCTCCCCAAGGTGCAAGCTGGGACAGAGACGCAGAATGTGATACATCTCATTATAACCTGTGCACCATGTAACTCCCCCAACTCCTCCCACTGACTCTCCCCAAGGTGGAAGCTGGGGCAGACACAGAATGGGATACATCTCATTATAATCTGTGCACCATGTAACTCCCCCAACTCCTCCTACTGACTCTCCCCAAGGTGCAAGCTGGGGCAGAGACGCAGAATGTGATACATCTCATTATAATCTGTGCACCCTGTAACTCCCCCAACTCCTCCTACTGACTCTTCCCAAGGTGCAAGCTGGGGCAGAGACGCAGAATGTGATACATCTCATTATAATATGTGCACCATGTAACTCCCCCAACTCCTCCCACTGACTCTCCCCAAGGTGGAAGCTGGGGCAGAGACACAGAATGTGATACATCTCATTATAATCTGTGCACCATGTAACTCCCCCAACTCCTCCTACTGACTCTCCCCAAGGTGCAAGCTGGGGCAGAGACGCAGAATGTGATACATCTCATTATAATCTGTGTACCATGTAACTCCCCCAACTCCTCCTTCTGATTCTCCCCAAGGTGCATGCTGGGGCAGAGACGCAGAATGTGATACATCTCATTATAATCTGTGCACCATGTAACTCCCTCCAACTCCTCCTACTGACTCTCCCCAAGGTGCATGATGGGACAGAGACGCAGAATGTGACACATCTCATTATAATCTGTGCACCATGTAACTCCTCCCCAACTCCTCCTACTGACTCTCCCCAAGGTGCATGCTGGGACAGAGACGCAGAATGTGATACATCTCATTATAATCTGTGCACCATGTAACTCCTCCCCAACTCCTCCTACTGACTCTCCCCAAGGTGCAAGCTGGGGCAGAGACGCAGAATGTGATACATCTCATTCTAATCTGTGCACCCTGTAACTCCCCCAACTCCTCCTACTGACTCTCCCCAAGGTGCAAGCTGGGACAGAGACGCAGAATGTGATACATCTCATTATAATCTGTGCACCATGTAACTCCTCCCCAACTCCTCCTACTGACTCTTCCCAAGGTGCAAGCTGGGGCAGAGACGCAGAATGTGATACATCTCATTATAATATGTGCACCATGTAACTCCCCCAACTCCTCCCACTGACACTCCCCAAGGTGGAAGCTGGGCAGAGACAGAATGTGATACATCTCATTATAATCTGTGCACCATGTAACTCCCCCAACACCTCCTACTGACTCTCCCCAAGGTGCAAGCTGGGGCAGAGACGCAGAATGTGATACATCTCATTATAATCTGTGCACCATGTAACTCCCCCAACTCCTCCTACTGACTCTCCCCAAGGTGCAAGCTGGGGCAGAGACGCAGAATGTGATACATCTAATTATAATCTGTGCACCATGTAACTCCCCCAACTTCTCATACTGACTCTCCCCAAGGTGCAAGCCGGGACAGAGACGCAGAATGTGATGCATCTCATTATAATCTGTGCATCATGTAACTCCCCCCAACTCCTCCTACTGACTCTCCCCAAGGTGCAAGCTGGGGCAGAGACGCAGGATGTGATTGTATTGTATTGTATGTCTTTATTTTTATAGCGCCATTAATGTACATAGCTCTTCACAGTAGTAATACATGTGGTAATCAAATAAATAACAGGTAATATAAATAACAGATCATGGGAATAAGTGCTTCAGACATAAAAGTAACATTAAGGAAGAGGAGTCCCTGCTCCGAAGAGCTTACAGTCTAATTGGTAGGTAGGGAGAACGTACAGAGACTGTAGGAGGGAGTTCTGGTAAGTGCGTCTGCAGGGGGCCAAGCTTTATGTATCATGTGTTCAGAATGTTCACAGTGCTATTCGTATGCTTCTTTAAGCAAGTGTGTCTTAAGGTGGGTCTTAAAGGAGGATAGAGTGGTGCTAGTCGGGTACTGAGGGGAAGGGCATTCCAGAGGTGTGGGGCAGTCAGTGAAAAAGGTTTAAGGCGGGAGAGGGCTTTAGATACAAAAGGGGTAGAAAGAAGACATCCTTGAAAAGAACGCAAGAGTCTGGATGGTGCATAACGAGAAATTAGGGTTGAGATGTAAGGAGGGGCAGAAGAGTGTAAAGCTTTAAAAGTGAGGAGAAGAATGGAGTGTGAGATGCGGGATTTGATCGGAAGCCAGGAGAGGGATTTCAGGAGGGGAGATGCTGAGACAGATCTAGGAAAGAGTAGAGTGATTCTGGCAGCAGCGTTTAGGATAGATTGTAGGGGAGACAGGTGAGAGCCAGGAAGGCCGGACAGCAGGAGGTTACAGTAATCAAGACGGGAGAGAATCAGGGTCTGAGTCAGAGTTTTAGCAGTCGAGCAACAGAGGAAAGGGCGTATCTTTGTTATATTGCGGAGGAAAAAGCGACAAGTTTTAGAAATGTTTTGAATGTGAGGGGCGAATGTGAGAGAGGAGGCGAGTGTGACCCCTAAGCAGCATGCTTGGGCTACTAGGTGAATGATCGTAGTTCTAACAGTAATGTGGAAGGAGGGAATAGGGCCAAGTTTGGGAGGAAATATGAGGAGCTCTGTTTTAGCCATGTTGAGTTTAAGGCGGTGGAGGGCCATCCAGGATGATATAGCAGAGAGACATTCAGAAATTTTGGTTTGTACAGATTGATACATCTACTGTATGTATCAATGCAGATAATTGTGTGTTTAGATGCACTGCTGTTTTCTTGAGCAGAGCTGTGGCATATGTGAGCACAGTTTCTTACATCCGACACTGATTTTTTAGATTTACGCTTCAGTTATGATGGATTTTTGTGGGATAACAAAAGAGAAGAATAATGGTACAGAGTGAAGCAGTGACGTAGAGACTCACATGTCGGCCCATGTAAGAGGAATTGAACCCCAACAATGCCTGCTCCTTACCAGGACTTACAATGTCAGGGCCAGGAAACACATAGCCAGGGGCACCGGGCTACACATGTTTAAAATAAGAGTCTCTCCGACGACATCACGTTCCCCTGAGGAAAGGATTGAGCAGAGATGTGTGGAGCTTTCACAGGAGTTGGCGCCCCCTGTTTCAGTTCCACCAATGAGAGTGGAGAGCGAGTTCTATTTGTGTGGTGTGGCTGACAAAGCTCCGAAACCCTCCTTTATACAATACCTCGGCGGGATACCTGGGACACCCGAAATACCCGGGAAATATGTTCATTTAAATGATGTTAATATACTTTGCATATTCAAATGTCCCCGGTATCTCAGGTATGTACTCAAATATAATCCAGCAAAAAAGCTCCAGTCACAAGGACCAGAAAGAAAGCGGCAAAGTGTGGCTACTGTATGCAGCAGGTAAGGCCAGATAAATAGTACTTTTATTTATCACATATCGCGAGGAGACATCAGGAGAAATAGGTCAAAACACAAGTTAAAACTATCACAGCGAGGGAAATTTCGTTTTTTTTGCTGTTTTATATTATTCCCTTGCCTTCAATGGAGCATCCCCATCTTGTTTAATTCATTGATAATCATATTGATAATCATTTGTTGATTATGGGAGGTTGTGTCCTATTTACGTCAGATTATTTTGATTGTTGTTGTGTCACATGACCCCGTGGCGTACGTTGACGTCATGTTACCAAGGCAGCCGTGATGTCACATGATCCCCCAGCGTCATTTGACGCCGTGTTGCCATGGTCACGCGTCCAGACGCCGGCTAAATCCCGGTAAGTAGAGGTTGCAGAGGCCTTACGTGTTCCCCCGGCATTTAATTTAAATGCCTCGGGGGGAAGAGCGCGGGACCTCTACAACCGCCCATGCCCCCCACAAAAATCTCGAACCCCCCAGTTTGTGCACCGCTGTACTAAATAATGTTCTGTCTTTGTCGGAATGGCTTGGCGCGCCACTTTACGAACTGTCACTGAGCTGCCATTTCTTTGGTGAAAAAGCAAATCGATGATGGAAATGTGTAATTTCTGCAACATTTTTTAGCCCTTTAAAGTTTAAACAAAACGTTTCTGCCAGTTATTAAATTAGCGAAATAAGCGTTAAATAAATTGACGACCGTATTTTTGAGTGTTTGGCACTGCTCCGGGACGCACTGACAGACATGGCGGCCTGTGCTGGACTTAGTATGCATCGGAGTACTGTGGGGATGTGCTCATGTACTCGCCATGTTAGGAGATCAGGGGTGGCGTCGTTTCCCCCTGGTCTTCAGTCGTATGTTGTGGCTCTTTAAATGGACCACAGTATTGTAATGTTATCAGTGGAGATCAGACTGTTAAGTCAACAATTATTCCTTATTCATCATTAATAACCTAAAGCTGGAATCTCCTAGGGCAGGGGTGCTCAACTCCAGTCTTCAAGCACCTCCATCCCCCCGCCCCCCAACAGGTCAGGTTTTCAGAATATCCCAGCTTCAGCACAGGTGGCTCAATCAGAGGCTCAAGCAAAGCCTGATTGAGCCACCTGTGCTGAAGCAGAGACTGATTGAGCCACATGTGCTGAAGCAGGAATATCCTGAAAACCTGACCTGTTGGGGGGGGGGGGGGATTGGAGTTAAGCGCCCCTGCTCTAGGACATGAGACAACTCTGGTACTACCAGCTTATGGGATATTTTACCATTTGTTATTCGTATTTTTAAGAAACGGTACATTCAAGAAAATAATATGAACTTGGGCAACCACCCACTTCAAAGGCAGTCTAGGTGCGCCGGCAACGCCTAATGTAATCTATTATTACATTTCCAATCACATAAAAAAATCGCTGCATACCATGTCATACAAAAGGGAAATCCAAGCTGCAGACTGTAACGATGCGCGGAACACGCCCCCTGTGGCGTGTTCCTTCCTTACCTGTTTTCTTCTGATCGCCGCCCAATAGCTGCAAGTCAAGATCCTGTGTCTTTAAGGATTCTGACGCAAACGACTCCATCTTGCTTCCTGGCAAATCCTGCCCTCTTCCTCCTGCCAGGAAGTAAGTCTCTCTTTGACTTTCTCATTGCTAGTACTACCATCGCATGCTGTTCCTGCCTGGACCTCCTTGGGACCTTTACTCATCTCCTTTGGATTCCGGAAGACTGGGACAGTCACTCATTTACTACTGAGGTTAGTTTACCATCGGGTAGTGTAGGACCTGCTTAGTAGGGTTCACCTTGACGTGGTAGCAGGCTTATAATTCCTTGGCCAATGGATTAGACTAAGAACCCTTATGTTATATTTAGTTTCGCTGCACCTTGCTGTTTCTGTCACTGTGCCTTTAAGAAGTCTGGACATTCTCCAAGTAGCTATTCCCTTATGGGTGTTACCTTGTGCTCTGGACTCTACCTCCCCTGCTCCTCACTTGTGGCTTACCCACAACCCCCGCGTTGGTGCCTGAGAACGCGCGCACTCCCGCTCTGCTGTTAGAGCATGCGCACACATGCAGCTGGACTAGTCGTGTCTCTGAGCTTGGCTCCGCACCTCCGGACGCGTTTCGCATTTACAAGCGTGACACAGACCCAGCAATATCCCACATATGTGTTTTATTTATAAAAATTAATCAGTTCTGTAGTTTGAGAAAATACATGTAGCATTTTAAACAACTCAGAATTACATTTTGAATGTATTATAATTGTAGCCCTGGGCTCCTTCGTGCTCTGTGACCCCCCTCGTTACCTCCGCTGCCGGGAACGATGGTGAGTGTTGCCGGAGCCAGCGGCAGACCCGCCGGAGTTTCTGGAGGGTGGGGGCCAAGCAGGGAGCGCTCCGGTGCTCCGGAGGCTCCGTGGCGGCCCCAAAGCACAGGGCGCTGCCATGTTTGTCCCTCGCGCATGCGCAGTGTAGAGAATGCGGCGGGAGGCCCCTGTTAGTTTGCGCATGCGCTGTACAAGCGAGCGAACCCCCACCAATCAGGAGAGGCTATGGGCAGGGACAACATGTCCCATGAGCCTCAGGAGCACCCCACCTGACACCAGGGAGCCAATAGGGCTGCAGTATCTCCCTGCTCTAGGAGATAGATACATTTTGCGTGCTGAGCAAACGCTAGTCAGGACCAGGAAGAGCTAGGGGTAGGAGGTGAGTGCAGGGGTCTATGACCCGCTGCATTAGGCCAGCAGCCCCCTAGGCCCCAGTGAGGTCCTGAGTCACCCATTACAGCTTGTTGTGCTTCAGGGACAGGCCCTAGGTTAGGGACCGTCCCCCTTAGTAATATATATATATTGTCAGTGAGGGACACAGCGGACGCTGCGCTTCCCACAAAGAAGCTTGTGATCAAGCCTACGGTACCGAGAGAGCAGGACTATCTCCAGGGTGGGATCGCCCCTAACGAATCACCGCGCTGGTGAAACCAGGACGTCGCACCCGAGATCGGCGGATCCTTTTTCAAGATCTTTTAAAGCCAAGGTGCCGTCGCACTGGGCAGGTATCGTTATATAAGTGCACCAACAGAGTACTCACACATAGTGGCAGCGCTGACCACGGGACAAGGGGCATACTGTGGACACGGTGTGGGGGTACACGGTGGTGGGCACGAGGTATACACTCCTAAGTGAGAGTGAAGGATATTGGGGACTGTGGACACATTGTAGGGTTATCATCCGGGGAAGTAGTGTTACAGGGTGACACTGAGGTTATACACTGTGGAGGTCATATGGTTGATGCACGTGTATTGTGTGATGTTATCTGCATATAGTAAACCTGTGATATATATACCTTTGGTGTATGTGGTTAATATATGTGGGTCCTGTGTGGGGTACATTCTACACTCCTAGAATCCTACATAGGTGGAGGAGCTGTAAGGAAGATCGTTCCAGAGGAGTCACCCCAGACTCTCACTAGTGGAGGCTCAGGCCTCCTGTGAGCCTGACAGGTATAAAGCACCACAAACCTGGTAACATATAGGTTCCTCCTCACATGCACTCTATATACGATTGGGGTAGGGGGAATACCCGTTAAATTTGGAGGCGCTGCTGAGAGAAGACCTGGGGTGCCCTGTTCTCTTTTTGTGTCAAAGTGTTCAAATTAAGTTGAAGCATGGCGTACTCAGTAGTATCCTTGGCGTCCTGCCAGGGGATATACGCATGGGCCTTGGAGATGCAAGTCCCACCTCTCCAGATGCTGGCAGTGGGACAAGTCCCCGTTGGTACCCCCTCCTCTGACATGCAAGTGGCCTTGAGACAATATCCAAACCTACGGAGGGCGTTAAAAATAAAAATCCTGTGCCGCCGCAAAGACGCCGACAAGGTGTGGTGCTCTGTGTTAGTGAATGTGGGACATGTTATAACCGAAGATGAAGGCCCCGACGCCTTGTGGCTCTCGGGAGAGCTGAGTTCCCGATGCCCCGTCATCTATCCTGAAATGCCTATAAAATCCGAGCCTAGCAGCTCTCATACGAACTTAACAGGGGTTGATATGAAATTGTCGCCCCTTTTCCCAGGGAGTTTTTGTGAGGATGACTGCAGCACCGTATCCGATTATAATTGTGGATTAAGTGTTGGCAGTCCCGGCTCCAGTCCAATGGGAGATATACAATTATTGGCCCAGGCCATACACCGACTGGGAGCGGCCAAACCTGAATCCCCCTTCCAGTCACCATATCACAAATTGAAAATCTTTTCTGGGGTCATCCCTACACCTACCGGTGAAGAGGCTTTCGATGTAAGGAAGGATTACACTTTACAGGTCTTAGAAGAGTGGGCGTGCCCTGACCATGTGAAGAGGCAGAGGATTATGGAATGCCTAAGGCCTCCTGCCTCCACTATGATAAAGATGTTTAAGGATCAACATTCGGAGGCCACGGCGGCAAAGATGATGGAGTCTCACAATCGAATCTACAGACGAGAGGTCGACAAGGGTGAACTGATGTCCAAATACTACCTCCTCCACCAAAAGGAGGGAGAAGATCTATCAGATTTTATACACTGGATTCAATTGGATTTGTGGGATCTACGTTCTCGTGATGCCATTAAAGCTTCTGAAGTGAATGAATATCGGCGTGATCAATTCCTTCGTGGAGTTATACCCACCCTCCATATTGTAGGGATGATTAGAAGCTCGCTGTCGAAAGGAGAACCCCCTACGTTAGAAGATCTGCTGGCAGAAGTGAAGGGTCATGAGGCCTACACTAGGTGACACGCTTCCAAGAAGACCAAAGAACCCCCCAAGAGGGCCACCCAGGGAACTTCTGTAGCCAAGGTCAAGAAATCTCCAAGTCGGGAGGTGGAAGCTCCACCCAAGACACCCTCCGCCAAATCCAGAGCGTCAGGAAGAACCTCTCCCACATACAAGGATCGCCCAGAACGTGGCGAAGTCATCTGTTATGGCTGCGGGCGAAAAGGCCACTTCTCCCGGGACTGTCCAGAACTAGGGGACCCAGACGAAGAACCTCCCAGTAGTCCTGATTAATCATTATGGACATTTATGCTTGAAGTTCCACCAGCTCTGGAGCACCCATTTCTCCATATACCCCTATAAAGCACCACACACCTGGTAACATATAGGTTCCCCCTCACACGCACTCTATATGCGATTGGGGTAGGGGGAATACCCGTTACATAATGTAACAATCATTTTTCATTTCTATAGCAACCATTTACAAAGTCACATTCCCTTCCTCTTCTGAAACAGGCTCTGGCACACCCCCTTTTGAGCCCTGTCCTCTCTCTAGCAGTGCACTAATTGTATCTAGTGACTGCCTGGTCACATGATCTTCCCCACAGAACTTTGCATCTTTGGTCCTCTTCTGCTGCACTGACAGTCACTTAATAAATATTTGACGAACGGTCACAGGAGAACGGATCGATCGGCAACTTAGCTAATTACTTAACTAATTACTTAGCTAATTACTTATCATTGTGTGGGTTGTATTGATGCACATATTAAAGGGAAGAAAATAAAAACAGCAGCTTGGACTGCAGCTTTAACGACCTGAGCCTCAATACATCACGACTTGTGTGTTTGTTTTCAACGTTAAAGATGTTGGCGATTCTCCACTCTACTGTGTTGCTGGTTCGAGTAATTCCATCCCGAAGGTGTCTGCATGTGTTCTTTGGAACCAGGGTTCTTAAATGTTCCCTTTCTGCAGATCAATGTCGGACACTGTGGAGGAGAGCCCCTACCGAGGCTGCAGGCGGCAGAAAGGGAAGTCCGCCACTGGGTCTTAAGTCTACCTATGGAAATGACATAGCAGATGAGGTTGTAAAAGTACAAACAAACGTCCATCGAGTTCAACCTGTGTTAAAGTTAGCCAATATCCATATTGCAAACATACTGGGCCTGCATCGAAAAACCAGACTATAGCAGTGATTCAAAATGCACAGACTGCAGGCTAGAGATACTTGAAACGAAGCTTGAAAGGCTTCGAGGACCCCCAAAATAATCTTCCCAGACCACGCGTGGTCCGAGGGCTACAGTTTGAGACCCACCGCCTTGAAGGTATAAAAGTACTTTCTGAGACATTGATAAGACGCATAATATTATCATAACGACATCTACTGGTCAAGTTCTCCTCACCGTGATATTATTTGTAAGAAATGTCACTGCCCTTTGTCCTGGGAATACTTGCTGCTCACTGCGCAGACACCGGGGATACATTCCACGAGTGCCACGGTCTCTCTGCCGAGACTTGTCCTGGTGTCTTTCTAAAAAAAAACTACAAACGTGTGCCCTGAGTTTGCACAAATACTTCACCCTTTCACTGCCAGAAAAAAAGGCACAATCAGTTCTATTATGCAACACGGTCACAATATTTGCTAACATATTGGACAGTTATTAAAATACATATTTAGTACCGTCTCAAAGCCTAGATGAAAAACATGATAAACGGAATATACAAAGAATGCTGTTATTTTAGGAGGAATTAGTGTTAGAGTTGCAAAGCAGTTTTGAAAAAAAATCCTAACGGTAAAAATCCACCCTAAATCAGTTTTTTTTTTTACATCCGTATTTTCCTAGGATTGAAAATTCTTTTCATGACCCAAGTGTGTGGACAGGATGAAGAGTCAGGGCAGCTGGCAGGCGCGGCTATATTCGGACCTAGTAAGTCACGCTGTACCTTTTTATAGAAACAGGCTGACGACATAATGCCTAATAAATTATAATAACTGCGGCGTGAGTCATTTCGTTTAAGAATAGAATTCAAACGGAAGAGATTAGCAGTTTACATTCTGGAATTCTTGAAGAGTTGTATTTTTGATATCAAATTTATATTACTCTTATGGTGCAGGGCCGCAGTCAGATTTCCCAGAGCCCAGGACTAGAGTGAAGTCTGGGCCCCCCCCCCCCCCGTGTCGCCAGTCTTGGGAGCCCCCCCCCATTTCACACCTCACGATCCCCCTCTATTTCCCCCCCTCTTCCCATGTATTTCTCTCCCCTCCGTCTCACTCCCTCTCTTCCTCACTCTCATCCCTCTCTTCTCTCACTCCTCTCCCCCCTCCATCAGTTACCCCACTCTCACTCAATCCCTCCCCCTGAGTGTGTTTCTCACACCCGTCTCACTCTTACTCCCTCTTTTCCTCACTCCTCTCACTCTCCCCCTCCATCAATTACCCTACTGTCACACAATTTTCCCCTATCACACTCATTCACTCCCCCCTCACCCGACACACACACACCCCCCCCACAAAATACATACCAAAAAACCCACCCCCAATACAAAAAACCTTCCCACCCCCCATATAAATACCAAACCCCCCGCTCCCCAAATACATACCAACCCCCCGAAATACATAAAAACACCCCCCCAAATACATTAAAAAAAACTACCCCCAAATACATATATCCCACCTTACCCCAAATACAAAGAAACCTTCCCCACCCCCAAATACATATAACCCTCCCCTACCCCCAAATACATATAACCCCCCTTCCACCCAAATACAAATAAACCCTTCCCACCCCCCAAATACATATAACCCCCCTTCCACCCAAATACATATAATCCCCCTCCCCAAATAAATATAACCCCCACCTCCTAACTATTTAAACCCACCCCACAAATACATATAAAAAAACACCCCCCAAAATACACATAACCCCCCACCTCTCAAATACATAAACCCCCATACCCAAATACATAAAACTCCCCACCCCCCAAATACATATTAAAAAAACACCCCCCAAATACATATAAAACCTTCTCCCCCCCAAAATACATATAAACCCCCACCCTCCAAATACAAACAACCCCCCCAAATACATATAACCCTCACCCCTAAATACATAGAAACCCCCTCAATACATAACCCTCACATCCCAAATACATAGTAAAAAAACACCCCCAAATATATATGACCCCCCCAAATACATATGACCCCTCCACCCCCCCAAATACATATACCCCCAAATACATATAAAAAAAACCCAGTAAAGAAATACATGAAGGCATACATTGCTGCATGTATACAGAGTAACAAATAACTTCTGTATCTGAGATTTATAGTTTTACTCTGTATAAAATGCACACCACTTGTTATTCACGTATTCAGCCTTTAAGCTGTTTTTGATATTTGTTTTGTATTTCTAAAGAGGTCCTCCAAGCGGCACTTAAAAAAAAATTATATACTGTATATATATTTTTTGTTTTTCTTTTAATATACGCAGCCTTTGATTACCTTTATTGAAAATGAATTACTTAAGCTGCTGATCGATTAGTTCTCCCGTGATCGATCAGCAAAGTTCCTGCTTCCCAGGGTTCACTAAATGGCTGCCTTTCAGTTTCAATCAATCCTTCAGTCGGTGTAACTCAGCAGCTACAATATATTCTTATATTACTAAGGTAACATTATCTATTGTTACAGTTTGCAGCTGAAACTGCTGGGAACATTGGCAACAAATGATCACAAACAGGAAAGGGTTGCAAAGATCTCGCACTGCTGGGGAGGTGTTTAAAGATGCTCAGTGTTAGAAAAGCCGTAATATTTATCACTCAGTATATTAAAACTCATTAAAAATAACATTGAGTTGATTAAAAAAATGATGTACAGGCATACCCCGCTTTAAGGACACTCATTTTAAGTACACTCGCGAGTAAGGACATAGCACCCAATAGGCAAACGGCAGCTCGCGCATGCGCCTGTCAGCACGTCCTGAACAGCAATACCGGCTCCCTACCTGTACCGAAGCTGTGCGCAAGCGGGGAGACTATAGAGCCTGTTACAAATGTGTTATTTACATCAGTTATGCACGTATAGGACGATTGCAGTACAGTACATGCATCGATAAGAGAAAAAAAGGGAGTGCTTCACTTTAAGTACATTTTCGCTTTACATACATGCTCCGGTCCCATTGCGTACGTTAATGCGGGGTATGCCTGTGTTACATACATGCTCCGGTCCCATTGCGTACGTTAATGCGGGGTGTGCCTGTGTTACATACATGCTCCGGTCCCATTGCGTACGTTAATGCGGGGTATGCCTGTGTTACATACATGCTCCGGTCCCATTGCGTACGTTAATGCGGGGTGTGCCTGTGTTACATACATGCTCCGGTCCCATTGCGTACATTAATGCGGGGTGTGCCTGTGTTACATACATGCTCCGGTCCCATTGCGTACGTTAATGCGGGGTATGCCTGTGTTACATACATGCTCCGGTCCCATTGCGTACGTTAATGTGGGGTATGCCTGTGTTACATACATGCTCCGGTCCCATTGCGTACGTTAATGCGGGGTGTGCCTGTGTTACATACATGCTCCGGTCCCATTGCGTACATTAATGCGGGGTGTGCCTGTGTTACATACATGCTCCGGTCCCACTGCGGACGTTAATGCGGGGTGTGCCTGTGTTACATACATGCTCCGGTCCCATTGCGTACGTTAATGCGGGGTATGCCTGTGTTACATACATGCTCCGGTCCCATTGCGTACGTTAATGCGGGGTATGCCTGTGTTACATACATGCTCCGGTCCCATTGCGTACGTTAATGCGGGGTATGCCTGTGTTACATACATGCTCTGGTCCCATTGCGTACGTTAATGCGGGGTATGCCTGTGTTACATACATGCTCGGGTCCCATTGCGTACGTTAATGCGGAGTATGCCTGTGTTACATACATGCTCCGGTCCCATTGCGTACGTTAATGCGGGGTATGCCTGTGTTACATACATGCTCCGGTCCCATTGCGTACGTTAATGCGGGGTATGCCTGTGTTACATACATGCTCCGGTCCCATTGCGTACGTTAATGCGGGGTATGCCTGTGTTACATACATGCTCCGGTCCCATTGCGTACGTTAATGCGGGGTATGCCTGTGTTACATACATGCTCCGGTCCCATTGCGTACGTTAATGCGGGGTATGCCTGTGTTACATACATGCTCCGGTCCCATTGCGTACGTTAATGCGGGGTATGCCTGTGTTACATACATGCTCCGGTCCCATTGCGTACGTTAATACGGGATATGCCTGTGTTACATACATGCTCCGGTCCCATTGCGTACGTTAATGCGGGGTATGCCTGTGTTACATACATGCTCCGGTCCCATTACGTACGTTAATGCGGGGTATGCCTGTGTTACATACATGCTCCGGTCCCATTGCGTACGTTAATGCGGGGTATGCCTGTGTTACATACATGCTCCGGTCCCATTGCGTACGTTAATACGGGGTATGCCTGTGTTACATACATGCTCCGGTCCCATTGCGTACGTTAATACGGGGTATGCCTGTGTTACATACGTGCTCCGGTCCCATTGCGTACGTTAATGCGGGGTATGCCTGTGTTACATACGTGCTCCGGTCCCATTGCGTACGTTAATGCGGGGTATGCCTGTGTTACATACATGCTCCGGTCCCATTGCGTACGTTAATGCGGGGTATGCCTGTGTTACATACATGCTCCGGTCCCATTGCGTACGTTAATGCGGGGTATGCCTGTGTTACATACATGCTCCGGTCCCATTGCGTACGTTAATGCGGGGTATGCCTGTGTTACATACATGCTCCGGTCCCATTGCGTACGTTAATGCGGGGTATGCCTGTGTTACATACATGCTCCCGTCCCATTGCGTACGTTAATGCGGGGTATGCCTGTGTTACATACATGCTCCAGTCCCATTGCGTACGTTAATGCGGGGTGTGCCTGTGTTACATACATGCTCCGGTCCCATTGCGTACGTTAATGCGGGGTATGCCTGTAATAAGTACCTAATACTACAGAACTGATTTATATAAACCGCTCACGCGCAGGGTATTGCAGGGTATTGCAGGGTATTGCAGGGTATTGCAGGGTATTGCAGGGTAGTGCAGGGTATTGCAGGGTATTGCAGGGTATTGCAGGGTATTGCAGGGTAGTGCAGGGTATTGCAGGGTATTGCAGGATATTGCAGGGTATTGCAGGGTATTGCAGTGTATTGCAGGGTATTGCAGGGTAGTGCAGGGTAGTGCAGGGTATTGCAGGGTATTGCAGGGTATTGCAGGATATTGCAGGGTATTGCAGGGTATTGCAGTGTATTGCAGGGTATTGCAGGGTAGTGCAGGGTAGTGCAGGGTATTGCAGGGTATTGCAGGGATCGCTCCTTTAAGATAAGTTTAGCAGATATTTAAAATGCGAGATTCATAGTCTAACGCTTATAGTTAGGGCTGCAGCGACGCGCCCGGGGGACGTCAGCCGCCGCCGTTATAATAGCGATTCCTGCTTACGCTGCAGGAGACAAGAGAGGGCGACTGGGGGGCGTGGCGGAGGCGTGGCCGTGAGCGGTTCGCCCTCATTGGCTGAACCGCTCACCTACCGCTGGCGTCACGCGGCGATCGGTGAAAGTCAAAATCCTTTGACTACCGGCGATCGTGACCGCTCTGTCGCTCTGCAGCGCCGTCGTGGTCATGCCCACTATGGGAACCTGCGACGGACTGCATGTACTAGCTATGGGGCTGTGTGATAGCTAGTGTTGTAAATTAATTCATTGTTTTGTTGGCTAGTGTTACATAGTTACATAGTTACATACAGTAATTACATAGTTACATAGTTACATACAGTAGTTACATAGTTACATAGTAGATGAGGTTGAAAAAAGACTTCCGTCCATCAAATCAAGTTCAACCTATGCTAAATTTAGACAACAGATACTTTATCCTATATCTATAATTACTTATTGATCCAGAGGAAGGCAAACAAAAAACCCCATTAAGGGGAAAAATTAATTCCTTCCTGACTCCAAGAATTGGCAATCGGAATAATCCCTGGATCAACATCCTTCCCATGTATACTTATTTGGTACATCCCTGTATACCTTTCCCATCTAAAAAGATGTCCAACCTTTTTTTGAACAAATCTATTGTATCTGCCATCACAGTCTCCACGGGTAATGAATTCCACATTTTAACTGCCCTTACTGTAAAGAACCCTTTCCTTTGTTGCTGGTGAAATTTCCTTTCCTCCAACCTTAAGGGATGCCCCCGAGTCCTTTGTACTGCCCGTGGGAAAGCTCCTTGTATTGTCCCCGAATATATTTGTATATAGTTATAATATCCCCTCTTAGACGCCTCTTTTGTAATGTAAATAAATCTAATTTAGCTAGCCTCTCCTCATAAGTTAGAATGTCCATCCCCTTTATTAATTTGGTGGCTCTTCTCTGCACTCTCTCTAGTTCCATAATGTCTTTTCTTAGGATTGGTGCCCAAAATTGTACTCCATATTCAAGGTGTGGTCTTACTAATGCTTTGTAAAGGGGCATAATTATGTTTACTTCCCTTCCATCCATTGCCCGTTTGATGCAAGATAAGATCTTGTTTGCCTTTGCAGCTACTGCATGACATTGGGCACTATTGCTAAGCCTGCTGTCTACAAGCACTCCTAAATCCTTCTCCATCAAGGATTCCCCCAATATATCTCCATTTAATTTGTAAGTCGCCTTTTTATTCTTGTATCCCAAATGCATAACCTTACATTTATCTGTATTAAACCTCATCTGCCATTTACCGGCCCATGTTTCCAGTCTCTCCAAGTCCTTCTGAAGAGAAATTACATCCTGCTCTGTTTCTATTACCTAACACAATTTAGTATCATCAGCAAAGATGGAGACTTTGCTCTCGATCCCAACCTCAAGGTCATTAATAAACAAGTTAAAAAGCAGGGGTCCCAGTACCGATCCCTGAGGTACTCTACTCACGACTTTAGCCCAACCTGAAAAAGTTCCATTTATGACAACCCTCTGTTGTCTGTCCTTTGACCAGTTTTCAATCCAGGTGCATATATTATTACTGAGTCCAACTTTCTTTATTTTCTACACCAACCTCTTGTGTGAAACCGTATCAAAAGCCTTTGCAAAATCTAAGTAGACCACATCAACAGCATTACCCTGGTCTAGATTCCTACTCACCTCCTCAAAGAAACAAATAAGGTTAGTTTGGCAAGATCTATCCTTCATAAATCCATGCTGACTATTACTAATAATTTTATTCTCCATTAGGTATTCCTGAATATTATCCCGTATTAAACCTTCAAGTAGTTTCCCTACTGTCAGGGTCGCCTAGACCTCCTGCCTAGCCATAGCTTCCTTGTCCACTGGGTGTGCTGCTTCCTTCTGTTGGCTCTGGGTTCCTCTGTCTGTCTGTATTCTTGTTGCCCCTGTCTCTGTCCTTATAGCTTGCTTCCTGTCTGTTGCTTTTGCCTTTGCTTGAAGTCAGACTCCTAATGCACATGCTTCTGATTCCTGATCTGTTTCTGTACCTGTACCTGTATTATAGAAGTCTGTTCACAGTAAAAGCCCTTGCTGGTAATCTGGCTTGTCCCTGTTTGTTCCTGTTCTCAGTCCCTGCCCCCAGACCTGTCCTTGCTCCCCTGTCCTGTTCCAGTCACCTCGTTGCCGACCTCTGCTTGTTACCTGACTTCGCTACCTGCCGCCTGCCTCGGACCCCTGCTTGTTACCTGACTTCGCTACCTGCCGCCTGCCTCGGACCCCTGCTTGTTACCTGACTTCGCTACCTGCCGCCTGCCTCGGACCCCTGCTTTTGACCCCTACTACGCTCGTGCTGTTCCGGCCACCGAGATCCTACCCGCCACAGGAGTCTCCCGTGACAGAAAGCAAAGGCCACTTCTGGATGTCGCTGGAACAGATTCTTCTTCTGCCTGCACCCTTTCCTGCCTGCTGCAGCAGACCACATCCGCATGGTTGAAGATAAGTACTTTCGTTTCTTTTTTGGAAATTCAAGTTGGGATCTTGAAAGGTTTTTTTTTGCTGCTAAGTGTTCTGCAAGAAGTATTGCGTTCATAACGAAAAAACATTTTTGCTGAGATTAGAACTGTTGTTGCAGAGACTATTGCAGTTTTCTTTGAGATTTTTCTTTTTGTGCAGTGCCTGGGTTAACCCTTGCAGTACCTGTTGCCACCTTTTTAGACTCTGACTTTTCATTCCCCGAACAAGGCTTGTCTCTGCATCACTGGTTGGACCACTGCTGTTCACAGGGTTCCCATTTCAAAAGACAAGAGTGCTTCTATTATTTTGTTACTGCATACTGTGATTTTTCCTGCAATCTGTAATTTTTCATATGATTGGTTCTAAGTCTTCAGGTTTACCTGCAAGTTCACCTACAGTTTGTTTCTCTGCAACATATGATATCCCTACGCCTGATATCAAAGGTTTCAGATTTGACTGCAGGGTTCTCTGTCTGATATCCCTACGCCTGATATCAAAGGTTTCAGATTTGACTGCAGGGTTCTCTGTCTGATATTCCTATGTCCGATGTCAAAAGTTTCAGATCTAACTACAAGTTTTCTCTGTATTAGTTTCCTGCTGTCTATGATATTTCTATGCCTGATATCTAAAGTTTCAGATTCAACTGCAGGTTTTCTCTGTCTGTATGATATCCCTACGCCTGATGCCTAAAGATTCAGATGTAACTGCAGGTTCTCTCTGTCTGTATGATATCCCTACACCTGATTTCTAAAGTTTCAGATATAACTACAGGTTTCTCTGTCTATGTTTTTTTTCTCCTTGCATTTATAAATCTCTGTGACTGATGCTAAAGTTTCAAAAGGTCAGCTCTCCTATCTTGTGTCTCTCTGTGTCTAATATTCCTGTTGTTCATTCTAATGCTTCTGTTTTAAAAAACACATTTCCTCTTTACTGGTTTCTTGGGAAGTGTGGTTTCCCCATGTCTGAAATTATGGCTCCCACTCAAACAGTTTTGAGCAGTAAATGTGAACACAGTACCACTGATTCTTCAGAACTTCTCAAAGCAACGAAGAAGTAGAAAAAGAAGGGAGGCATTACTGTGGAAGTTGCAGAAGGAATTAAGAATGAAAATTTAACCCCAGAGTCTGCATTTGATGAAAGAGATATGCTGCAGCTTAAGGCAACTCACAGACGTATCCCAGGAATAGTGGAAGAGAAGAAAGATGCCCCTACTCAGACGCTTCAAGCTGCACAGAAAGCGATTGATTGTCTTTATGGACGTTTAGATAAGGAGCAAGAAACTAATTCTGCACTACAGAGCTGTCTATCCTCAGCAATTGCTAAGTGTGTTCTCCAGGAAAAAGAAAAGCACCAGTTGGAGAGTGACCTGGATGTCATGTCAGGTGAGCTGGAGAAGGCATATGCTGATGCTGCTGAAAATCGGCGCCTCGCTTCTAAAAGTAACGAATTCCTGGAAAGTTCTATGAAGGAAATTGACAGGCTAAATACAGAGCTTAAAGTCTCCCAGGAGGACATTTGTTACTTCAAAAAAGAGATGGAAGTCGATGGGGAGGAGAGATGCTACTTGAAAACAGAGATACGTTCGATGAGAGACGCCTCCGAAGAGTTAAATAGTAGGTTTGAAACTATAAACCAAATGAGTAAGAATTTCTCTGTCCAAGCCAGTGAAGGAGATAAAAGACTCCATGAATCAGAAGAGGAGAACAGACTATTGATAGAAGAAAAGTCAAGGATGCAATTAGAGCTGGAAAAAGCAGAGGGTGACTGGGAAAAAGAAAAATATCAGTTGGAGAATGACAGGTTGATCTTGTCAAGTAAGCTGGAGAAGGACTACGCTGATTCTGCCCAGTTCCAGACTTTCATGGCTCAAGTTGACGCAGCACCCAATGTACCTGTGGAGTACCCTCTGCCCGCTGACAAACCACCAGAGTTGGGTCACCTTGAGTCCACTTTTCATCAAGGCCTCCGGGAAGAGCCTGGAGGATCGTCCGGAGAACGCTCTCGAGAGGGTGGAGTAATGTCAGGGTCGCCTAGACCTCCTGCCTAGCCATAGCTTCCTTGTCCACTGGGTCTGCTGCTGCCTTCTGTTGGCTCTGGGTTCCTCTGTCTGTCTGTCTTCTTGTTGCTCCTGTCTCTGTCCTTTATAGCTTGCTTCCTGTCTGTTGCTTTTGCCTTTGCTTGATGTCAGACTCCTAATGCACATGCTTCTGATTCCTGATCTGTTTCTGTACCTGTACCTGTATTATAGAAGTCTGTTCACAGTAAAAGCCCTTGCTGGTAATCTGGCTTGTCCCTGTTTGTTCCTGTTCTCAGTCTTTCCCCCAGACCTGTCCTTGCTCCCCTGTCCTGTTCCAGTCACCTCGTTGCCGACCTCTGCTTGTTACCTGACTTCGCTACCTGCCGCCTGCCTCGGACCTCTGCTTGTTTCCTGACTTCGCTACCTGCCGCCTGCCTCGGACCCCTGCTTGTTACCTGACTTCGCTACCTGCCGCCTGCCTCGGACCCCTGCTTGTGACCCCTACTACGCTCGTGCTGTTCAGGCCACCGAGATCCTACCCGCCACAGGAGTCTCCCGTGACACCTACTATTGAAGTCGGGCTTACAGGTCTGTAATTTCCCGGTTGTGATCTAGCTCCCTTTTTAAATATAGGCACCACATCTGCTTTACGCCAATCTTGTGGTACTGAGCCTGTGGAAATGGAGTCCTTGAATATTAAATATAATGGTTTTGCTATTACTAAGCTTAACTCCTTGAAAACTCTTGGATGTATGCCATCGGGGCCAGGTGCCTTATTAACTTTCATTTTTTCAAGTCGCTTATGAACTTCATCCTCAGTTAACCAATTGTTCATTAATATGGAGGTTGTGGCTTCCTCCTGCGGCACTACTATTGAACTTGATTCTTCCCTGGTAAACACAGAGGCAAAGAATTTGTTTAATACCTCTGCTTTTTCCTTATCTCCAATAATCTGCCTGCCCATCTCACACTGAAAGGGTCCTATATTTTCTTTTCTCATTTTTTTGTTATTAAGGTACTTAAAGAATTTTTTAGGGTTGACCTTACTTTCTATTGCAATCCTTTTTTCATTATCCATTTTTGCTAATTTGATTGCCCTTTTGCAATTTTTGTTACATTCCTTATAATTCTGATACGATGTCTCTGTCCCTTCTGACTTAAAGAATCTAAACGCCTTCCTCTTCTTGTCCATTTCCTCCCCTTACCTGTTTATTTAGCCACATTGGTTTTGACTTATTTCTTTTATACTTATTACCCAAGGATATACACTGATAATTGTGCTTTTCTAACAATGTTTTAAATTGTTAGAACAGTGTTGTAAATTTATTCATTGTTTTGTTGGCTAGTGGTTTTATTTGTTTAATAGTTTGCTTGGATAGTTGTTTATTTAATTGTTTTGTTTTGGAAAAACATAATTGTAATAATTTAGCTATTTTGGTGATAGATAATTATTTGTGATGTGTATTATTAGGCTATTTAGTTCTTTTATTGTTGGGGTGTTTAGGTGCTTCTGTATTTATGTGATTATTGTGTATTTTTGGCCTTAATTATTTTTATTAGGTTGACCATTGAGTGATATCGTGGCTTATCATGCCCATATTATATGGGTATGATATACCACTCTGCCAATCAGTGGGTACAGGGTGGGTATAGTGGGTCCGGGGTTGGTGCTTAGGCCTCCTGGGTGGGTAGCGTGGGACAGGGGTTAACCCCTTAATTACTATAGTGGTTATTAAGCACTAAGGTGATTAAGTGATTAGGGGCCATTAGATTGTATTTTACCCAACCAGCGCTCACAGCAAATCTCAGCGCGCTAGGACCTTCCTAGCAGAAGTTAGCTAAAAGCCGTGCGCTGTGCTGTGGGCGGCTGGGTTTTAAAACCATTTCTTCTTTGCGCGGGCACAGGGAAACACTGTTATAGCAATGCATCTCACACTTGGAATTAACCTTATTCTTGCTACCTTATACCTTGTGGGAGACACACAGACATTTTTATTAAAGTTGCAGTGTTACTGCATTTACTGGGTTGCAGAGCTGACAATCTACATTTCCCCAAAAAGGCTCAGGGGCACCCAGCCGGGCATAGTGCCTTTATTTACTGGCCTGGGTACCCTGTCACCGTCACAATGGGTCATTACTCAGAGTTAACTCCTAAAGTCCTTGTTAACCCCTTAAATCCATATAGTAACCCCAAAGGGGGGCTTACACCTACAAGACCCCCAAAGCAGGTATTGCACCGATTAAATAAGTAGAATTAGATAGGCCCACCCACAGCTTGGCCAGGACAGAGCGTTAACTTTGGCCCAGATCTCTTTAGCTGAGGTGTTGGACGCAACTTCCGGTATGGGCCGGCCGGACCCCCTGGAGCTCCGAGCATGGCACAGGTGTCCCGCTCTCCTGCTCTGTCAGTTGTTATGCAATTAGAGTGTATGAATCTTCTGTGCCATCCCAGTCTAGATTAGTACTTTCCGAGGATGTTCTTCTATTGGGCATTGTAACACGGTGGATCCCCTGTTAGATAATAATTTAAGGAAAATCCTATCTATAGCTGCTGAGTTCAGCAGGCAGCTGGTTAATTGGCAGCTTGAGGCAATTAACCAGTTTCCACCTGACTCATTAGCAGGGTTTAAATGCCTGCTTCACAGCAGTCTCAAGCTCTCTTGGATCCACGAGGCTTAGTACACCTGGACCACACAATAGGGACCACGCTGCACAAGACAGTCAGACACCCAATGAAGGGTACCCTGCCCTCAAACTTTCCAACCCCTATACCGGCAGGAGGAAGTCAGGGGCCCTGAAGGTAAACCGTGGCCCACATTGAACTTTGTGTTATTGTTGTGTAACATGGTTAGTCTACTCTCCCTGTCTCTTCCCCCTGTCACGTAAGTCCTTAGCAGACTAGGCTGTGACTAGCCATTCTGTGGGCTTTTGACCCCCCCTCATGCTCCTTTCTGAGTGACAAAGTGTTGTGGTGACTCATGGCCTTTGTATAGCCTATCAGGTATAGGTACAGACCTTGAGCCCTCCCCTTCTGGTTCCTCAGAGAGGCAGTGCCAAAATTAGTTAGTTCTCTCCCACCCTTCCAACCGAGTGGAGGTGTGGGGGCCTGTCTCTTCTCCCTGTGGGAGAGAGAGGCCAGCCAGGCCCTCATGGCCCAGGAGGATCTAAGGTTCCACACTAGGAGAGCCAGCACCACCCAGAGGCCTGGGATCCCCTGATGACCCTATGCACCGCTGTTCAGAAGATCTGCAGTGACTGCTGAATAAAGACCCCTTTGCTTTCCTCATACTCCTGTCTGAGTGTCAGTCCCTGGGCAGGAGAAAAGAAGTGTGCTTTAGTGGGTACTGGTCTCTGGGCACCGTGGAGCCCACTACAGCCTGAGGTGCCAAGCACCAAGTAAAGAACGTCAGTGATCATCAAAAACCTGTCCTGGTCTCCATATCCCCGCAGAAAACTCAGCTCTCCTGAACCCTCACAGGTATGCCGCACCACAACACCTGTAGCCGCAATACGTATCTCCTAGAGGGTGGGGGTACATGTGCTAATGTTGGTAAGTGGCTTAGCCATCTGACCCACAGATGGAGACTACGGTCTTGTGTTAGTCAGCGCTCCACACGGAGCTTGGTATGTTTCTTTTGTCTAAAATTTGTTTGCTGACATATAAGCTGTATGTTTGTTGTTAAAAACCTTGGCTAATAAATAGCCTATATATTATTTTGCCCCTAAATCCATCTCCTGTTTTAAACCTCTTCACGCGTCTCCTACAGGCATAGTGTGAACTATTGAAGCACCTTCTTTGGTGCACGCAGAGCACATAGGACTTTTACAGACACAGTCTCTGCCCAGATGAACTAACAATCTATGTTTTTGGTGCCTAGGGCACAGGGAGATAAAATGACTTGCCCAAATGTCACAAGGAGCTGACACCGGGATCTGAACTCGGCTCCCCGTGTTTCACACTTGGTGTCGTCACTGAGCCGCTCCCAGGCTTCCACGTGTTTTCATTACAGATCTCTAAAGTGAACACTTGGGCCAGGGACCTCCTCACCACCTGCTCCTGGCATTAGCCAAGCTGGAATATATAAGTCCAGGAAGCCGTGTTTGGCTGGGGGGGGGATCCCTTACCTGCCAGGCTCTGCTCCGGGTGCTGGTGTGCTCCCGTATCGCAGAGTACACCCACGCTGTGGCCACTGGGCAGGTAGCTGCATTTACCACCCAATGGGCCTTACGTGGGGTGCTCTGCTCGGAACCCCCCCATCTGGTTTCTTTCCATTACACCGTCTGCTTTAGTGCACTTTATTTTTAGTTACAGAGCCCGGGCTTCAGTGTTATTTTGAAACCTTTCCTTTCCTGGTTGGTCTGTGACGTGAGCTGTGGCATCGCCAGCCAATCAATGAAATGGTTTAAAAATATATATATCTAAAGTGCCTTTTTCTGCTTGCAGTGACATTCGCTGCCTCGCACACCCGGCTCCCAGTAACACCCACACTGATTCATCTCCATCAGCGGTAATTCTGCTATTCATTAGTTGTCACAAAATATGTTTTCACATAATTTCTACTTACCGAAGTGCTCCATCACCTGATATTACAGACTCCAATCAATACCGAAACAAGTGCGTATCCATCTGAAGCCTTGAGAATGAGAGCTAACCATGGACGCGCGTGTGAGTTATACTGTACGATGTGTAATTAGAGGGGGCTTCCCCCTTCTGCTTATTAGAAAGGCAGTGTTTTAGCCAGCACACCCTTTCATGTCTTTCATTCATTGCAGAAACACAAGAGTTTCCTTTTGATTTAGAAAGAAGGAATACAAATGGAGATTCTTATTGTGAAACACGGAGGGCTGTATTTTAATGCACCTCGGCTGCAAAACGGGGACAACAATTGTGCAGGAAAAATGGCACAGAATTCACCCCAGTAAACGTTGCATTGAAGTCAGTGGGGGTTTGTTGTGCTGTTCTGCCCTAGCTGTTCCCTGGTTTGGTATCTACGAGTATGCCCCTCTTTCTTAACCCTTTGCTGCCAAATGACTGGCAACACATTGCATTGCAAGCTCCTCTGGCTTCAAGTGGGTTATGCCAGAGGTGCTCAACTCCAGTCCTCAAGACCCCTCAACAGGCCAGGTTTTAATTATATTCCCGCTTCAGCACAGGTGGCTCAGTTAGTCTGAGCCCCTGATTGAGCCACCTGTGACTTTTTTTTTTGTGATTCCCCATCCCCCCACCCCCTTTTTTTTTTAACTTCTGTGTTTGCACCCTGGAAATATTATTTGCTGTCATGTCTGCCTCTCTGGGAATTTAAAATGGCCGCAGCAATTCGTCTTCATTAAGAGAGTTTGGCATGGTAGCAGCTGAGGCCAGTGAAATAATAAACAGGTGAAACGCAGCCAAAAATAAATGTTTTAGAAGAAATGAAAAACAAGAAATGGAACAAAACAGCATGAACTGTCCGTCTGTGTCATTATTTTCTCTTTGTTTTTATCGGTGGGGCTGCTGTCTTTAATATGTTAAACGTGTATTTAGTATATGTGTAACGGGTATTCCCCCACCCAATCGCAGATAGAGTGTATGTGAGGGTGAACCTATATGTTACCAGGTGTGGTGCGTATACCTGCAGGTTCACAGGAGGCCTGAGCCTCCGCTTGCTGGGAACCTGGGGTGCTCTCTGGAATTTTTCTTAAATCAGCGCCTCCACCTATGCAGGATTCTAGGAGTGTAGAATGTCCCCTACACAGGACCCACATCTATGAACCACATACACCAAAGGTATATATATAACACAGGTTTACTATATGCAGATAATACAATACACAATACACGTGCATTAACCATATAACAACAACATCAATAACTGTACCAAAGTCCCAACTGTCATCCACTCCCACTTAGGAGTTTATACCCTGTGCCCAACACCCTGTACCCCCACACTGTGTCCACAGTATAACCCTTGTCCCGTGGTCAGCGCTGCCACTGTGTGAGTACTCTGTTGGTGCCCTTTATAATGATACCTGACCAGTGTGGCGGCACCTGGGCTTAAAAGGATCTTCACAAAGGATCCGGCGATCTCCTGCACGACGTCCTGGTTTCACCCGCGTGGTGATCCGTCAGAAGCGATCCCACCCTGGAGATAGTCCTGCTCTCTTAATGGTGTAGGCTTGAGCCCAAGCCTCTTGGTAGGAAGTGCAGCGTCCGCTGTGTCCCTAACTAACACTAATGAGGCAGGGTCCCTACCCTAGGGCCTGTCCCTACAGCACCACAAGCTATAAGGTGGCTCAGGACCTAACTGGGGCCTAGGGGGCTGCTGGCCTAATGCAGTGGGTCACAGACCCCTGCACTCACCTCCTACCCCTAGCTCTTCCTGGTCCTGACTGACTAACGTGGGTTGAGCACGTGAAATGTATCTATCCCTGTGAGCAGGAAGATACTACAGCCCCATTGGCTCCCTGGCATCATGTGGGCCGCTGCTGAGGCTCATGGGACTTGTAGTCCCTTCCAAGAGCCTCCCTGGTAGGCTAGTGCGGCGCGCGCGATCACTGTGCACACGCAATGCCTCTGGCTGGCCGCTGCATCGCCGCCTGTACTGCGCATGTGCAAACTCACGCAAGATGGCGGCGACCTGCACGGGAGCCGCCGGGGACCTCCGGAGAGCTCCCTGCTCGGCCCCCACCCTCCCAAATGGCCGGCGGGTCTGCCGCTTGGCTCCGGCAGCACCCACCATTGATCCCGGCAGCGGAGGTAACGGGGGTCGCAGAGCAGAGGGGGGGAACCGGGCTACATCCTCCCCCTGGTAAAACCCCAACGTCCCCGCTTGGGACACAACTTCACAACTATATACAGACGTTATAATAAAAATGCAACTCAATACGAATACAACTTAGCACATCAAATGACTTTACATGATATTACACAGTTCTGTGAGCATTACAATTACAGATTGTATCTTGCTACGAGACCACTGCTGAGCCTAATAATGCGGTGCCCCAATTTGATCATAGGTTACCCGATTTGGAGGGTACCTGACTCTTTGGCTCCTTCGGAGCTGTTCTTTAGCAACTCCCTCGGGGGAGTAATAAGTACAGTCCTGAGGCTCAGCCTCTTCCCTTGAGGGGAGAAATGTCTCTGAACAGTCTCTGTTTGGCACAAAGCACGGACTTTGTGGATCCAAAGGCTGGCCCGCTGGAGCCACCTTAGTAGATGTTGGCCTACGGGGCCCTTTACCCGTAGCTCCTCCGGGAGATGCCCCTCCAATGAGCAGATCCCTTTGAGAGGGTCCTTCCATAGGATCTTCAGGAGTTTCAGAGTTGGTTTGATCATGTACAGTCTCTTGACCAATCTCTGAGGAATCGGACTCACCATTCAGTGGGGTGGCCAGTATTTCTGCTTCCTCATCTCCCACTTGTGAAATGGGAAGAAGATGATTACGGTGCCATACCTTTACCCGATCTTCAGTGTCTTTTATTTGATAGACCGGGAGGCCAGGCATCTGGGATTCTACCTTATATACACCGTCTCTCCATCGGTCAGCCAATTTATGTTTTCCTGGGACTCCCAGATTGCGAAGCAACACAGCATCTCCAGGACGAAGCTCCCGATATTTGACCTTATGGTCGTATCGCCTTTTATTGTCAGCATTCAGCTTGGCTGTAGACTTCTCCTTCCACTTCACGATGCGTCCGTACCAGTTGGGAGGCTGGGGCTCTGAGACACTCAACCAATCTCTGTCTTTTGCTGGCTTCGGAGCACGACCATTCCGCTATTACTTGGAGGGTATGTTCCCGCCATGTCTCGATCCCTTCTTCTCCTGAAGGCGTCGGTACAATTCCAGAAAAGACTTTTAGTTTCCGGTAGTTCTGTGTTTGAGACGAGATGGTTATAGCTTCCACTAGTTGGGGTATAGTCATATTCAAGGAAGGGCCTCCACTAAGGGGATGACTACTAGCTCCAGGCCCGACGCTAGACATGGGTGGGAGACTTTTTGACCATCTATCAGGAACGGGCGATGGGGGCGGGCTCCCAGCCCAGCTGGTGGCTCCTCCTAAACCACTCGGGGTGAAGGAGACCTTGGAGGGACCTAACCCGTGAGTAGTACTGGTCACACGGTGGGTAGTGGATGGCCAAGTACTGGTGGACAGTTCTTCGGGTGCTGGTGCATCGGGATATATCATGAGGCAGTCCTCGGCGGAGGGCTCTGGTAGGTTTAATATATGGGGAACAGTCTCTGAGCATATGTCACGTTCGGTGGCCAGGAGGTAGGTGGTCCCCCGGCTGTCAGCATCAAGTTTAAAGTCTACTACCTGGGCGGTGGCCAGTCCTGGACAATTTCTTACTTGTCTGCGCACTGCGTATAAGTCCGTGTCATTGGATACTCCCGCCACTGCAACCACGCGCCTTGGCGACATGCGGCGCGCTAAGGTCCAGTCAGTTACCTCTTGCTTTGATGGCACGGACATGATGGAAATTAGATCGGACAATTTGATACGGAATAGGGCGCCCCAGGTCTGATTTCAGCAGCGCCTCCAAATGTAACGGGTATTCCCCCACCCAATCGCATATAGAGTTTATGTGAGGGGGAACCTATGTGTTACTAGGTGTGGTGCATATACCTGCAGGTTCACAAGAGGCCTGAGCCTCCGCTTGCTGGGAACCTGGGGTGCTCTGTGGAACGTTTCTTCAATCAGCGCCTCCACCTATGCAGGATTCTAGGAGTGTAGAATGTCCCCTACACAGGACCCACATATATGAACCACATACACGAAAGGTATATATATAACACAGGTTTACTATATGCAGATAATACAATACACAATACACGTGCATTAACCATATAACAACAACATCAATAACTGTACCAAAGTCCCAACTGTCATCCACTCCCACTTAGGAGCGTATACCCTGTGCCCAACACCCTGTACCCCCACACTGTGTCCACAGTATAACCCTTGTCCCGTGGTCAGCGCTGCCACTGTGTGAGTACTCTGTTGGTGCACTTTATAATGATACCTGCCCAGTGTGGCGGCGCCTGGGCTTAAAAGGATCTTCACAAAGGATCCGGCGATCTCCTGCACGACATCCTGGTTTCACCCGCGTGGTGATCCGTCAGGAGCGATCCCAACCTTGAGATAGTCCTGCTCTCTTAATGGCGTAGGCTTGAGCCCAAGCCTCTTGGCGGGAAGCGCAGCGTCCGCTGTGTCCCTAACTGACAATATCACTAATGAGGCAGGGTCCCTACCCTAGGGCCTGTCCCTACAGCACCACAAGCTATAAGGTGGCTCAGGACCTAACTGGGTCCTAGGGGGCTGCTGGCCTAATGCAGTGGGTCACAGACCCCTGCTCTCACCTCCTACCCCTAGCTCTTCCTGGTCCTGACTGACTAACGTGGGTTGAGCACGTGAAATGTATCAATCCCTGTGAGCAGGGAGATACTACAGCCCTATTGGCTCCCTGGCATCATGTGGGCCGCTGCTGAGGCTCATGGGACTTGTAGTCCCTTCCAAGAGCCTCCATGGTAGGCTAGTGCGGCGCGCGCGATCATTGGACATGCGCGATGCCTCTGGCTGGCCGCCGTATCTCCGTCTGTACAGCGCATGCGCGAACTCGCGCAAGATGGCGGCGCCCTGCACGGGACCCACCGGGGACCACCGGAGCACCGGAGAGTTCCCTGCTCGGCCCCCGCCCTCCCGAATGGCCGGTGGGTCTGCCGCTTGGCTCCGGCAGCACCCACCATCGATCCCGGCAGCGGAGGTAACGGGGGTCGCAGAGCAGAGGCGGGGGAACCGGGCTACATATGCATGATAGGGGCAATGCAAAATGGAATTTAAACTAAAGATACGAGGCGTAAGGCTGGATCCTCAGAAAATGTGTTATTGCGTGTTACCCGCATTCAATGCATCGATAGTCACACTGTCTGATTCACACAACTGATTTACCTGGTGCCGCCCTCCTTCAGCATCATATGATGCTGCATTGCCACGGCCACGTGATGTCACACTGCATCTAGTTGCCATGGTATCGTGACATCGCGGCGTCATTTGCAGCATTTCACGCCATTCCCTCCTCTTCCAAAAGAATTCCATTGGCAGTAACCGCCGATGATGGGAGACCACTCGTTCCAGGAGCTGTTACTCGGGACAGGGGTGCGTAAACATTTGGTGCTGCTCTCCCCCAGTGCTCAGGCCCCCTCTTACCTTTGTGCCAGCGTCGAATGACGCGGTGGGGTCATGTGACATCACGTGACCCCGCGGCGTCATTTGATGCTGCGTTGCCATGGCGACGCGTCTCCCGAAGCCGGCTGAATCAAGGTAAGTGAGTTACAGAGACACACACAGACACACACACACAGACACACACACACACACACACACACACACAGACACACAGACACACACACACACACAGACAGACACACACAGACACACACACAGATACACACACAGAGACACAGACACACACACACAGACACACACACACAGACACACACACACAGACACACACACACAGACACACACACACAGACACACAGACACACACACAGACACACAGACACACAGACACACAGACACACAGACACACAGACACACAGACACACAGACAGACACACACAGACACAGACACACACAGACACACACAGACACAGAGACACACACAAGGAATTCACAGTTAGTATAAATATAGAATTGCAAATAGCTAAAACAGGATGTGTGCTGAGCACACACGTTATTAGTCAAACTTCTTTGCGTTTTGTCACTGAAATTATGTTTTGATTTTTCATATAAAAAAATCACCATCACAAATACAATTTGTTTGACAAAACAAAGACAACATTTTCACTTAAAATGCACGTGCTTGGCACACACACACTCTTTCTTTATTCCATTGCTCATTAAAGCCCCTTTTTTGGCTGCCTCCCCCGTCTTGTTAATGTAACGCCTCCTCTTGTCATTATTTAGTTCTGCTCCATTTTTCAGATTTCCTTTTGTACGTATTTTTCCAGCGCACTGGCCTGGGCTTCTTGGCCGCCATTGCTGTAGTGGATAAGTATTTCTCCAGCGCACTGGCCTGGGCTTCGTGGCCGCCATTGCTGTAGTGGATAAGTATTTCTCCAGCGCACTGGCCTGGGCTTCGTGGCCGCCATTGCTGTAGTGGATAAGTATTTCTCCAGCGCACTGGCCTGGGCTTCTTGGCCGCCATTGCTGTAGTGGGTAAGTATTTCTTTTTTCATATTTAGCGTCTGAGACAATTTGTAATTTTTCATATTTTGACTGGTGTTTTTTTTTTCTCTTTTTGTACAATCCACTGATATTTTAGTTTTTATTCTGCCATTTTGTGCTTGATTTTCGGGATCTCATTCTAGTCCCAGATATACAGTATTATTGAGTGCTGAGCACAGCTTTTTGGTTATTGGCATAGCGCTTAGTGGGATCACATTCAAAAGTGGGCAGTTGTTTTTTTAACGACTATGGAGTTATACAGGAGTTAAACTTATCGGTCTCTTCCCTTCAGCAACTTCATCTGAGTGAGGATATTACTTTCGGTGAGCACACTTCTCTACACTAATATTCTACACTTGTTAGCCTGCACCATTAATCCCTGCACTTTCATCATCCGCTGTCTCTTCCAATACTTCTCCTCCTCGTGTGCACACACTCATCACACTTTCCTTTCCTGACTATCCCATCCGCCAATCCCCTCTGCAACCTCTCTTAGCGCACCCCGGAACCGCCTAATGTGGCCACATTTTGAAAGCAGTTGAAGGGCACGCACCATTTGCTCTTTGTCCACTGCAACTGCCAACTGGAAAAACTACCGCTTCATGTGAAGTAATGACTTCAGCCACCTCTCGGCTTTGGACTACGGTTACTCCGCTCTCCCCTATTTGCCCCTGCTCCCTCTCAGTTGCACTTTTGCCTTTACTCTAGCTCCTACACTTTCACCCATGAACCCTTCTTCCTAATTTCCCATTCTCCACTGTCATCCTCCTCATTCTGCAGTAAGGATCTCTTTCTCTCCTTCTCTCTTTTCTCCTTCTCTCTTCTCTCTCTCCTTCTCTCCTTCTCTCCTTCTCTCTCTCCTCCCTCTCTCTCTCTCTCTCTCTCTCTCTCTCTCTCTCTCTCTCTCCTCTCTCTCTCTCTCTCTCTCTCTCTCTCTCTCTCTCTCTCTCTCTCTCTCTCTCTCTCTCTCTCTCTCTCTCTCTCTCTCCTTCTCTCCTTCTCTCCTTCTCTCTTCTCTTCTTCTCTCTTCTCTCCTTCTCTCTTCTCTCCTTCTCTCCTCTCTCTCTCTCCTTCTCTCTCTCTCTCCTCTCTCTCTCTCCTTCTCTCTCTCTCTCCTTCTCTCTCTCTCTCCTCTCTCTCTCTCCTTCTCTCTTCTCTCCTTCTCTCCTCTCTCTCTCTCCTTCTCTCTTCTCTCCTTCTCTCTTCTCTCCTTCTCTCTTCTCTCCTTCTCTCTCTCTCTCTCTCTCTCTCTCTCTCTCTCTCTCTCTCCTTCTCTCTCTCTCCTTCTCTCTCACTCCTTCTCTCTTCTCATCCCCCTTTCACCTCTCCCTACCCTTTTCCTGTGCCCTATGGAACGCATGATCTGTCTGCAACAAACTTACTGCAATACTTGACCTGTTCATTTCCACCTCTCCCAACCTTCTAGCCATTGCAGAAACCTGGCTCAGACACACTTTTTTCAGGGTCCCATTTTAAGTAAACGGTTTCTGTAGATTCAGGAGAAAAATTCACCTATTTAAATTGGCTCGTAAAATATATATATATATATATATATATACCATGCCAACGCCCTTAGAATAATATCCCCTATTTACTCACCGTTTTATTAATGCTACATCTTTATATTCTCCGATATGTCAGAATGAAATGAAATATACCGCACATATATAAACATAGATTAAATATAAAATGTAGATGACGCGTGCACTTACCATTTATTTTTCCGTTAGAAGTTGCGTTTCCGCGCGTCCCTCGTGGTTCTTCTGACACACACTGAGCTCGCCCTCCGTGGGGCCCACAAGAGATTCAATGCTGTCCCCATAGCTTTGTTACATTGCTGGCTTTTAGACCAGCAGATATGCCTCTCGGGTTCCTTTCTTCTATAGTGGATGACATTACAGTGCCACTAATGCCTCTGGAGTTTTGTGACCAGTGTGTATGATTTTGCACTTGCAGGCATTACATTGTGTGTGTGTGTGTGTGAGTGTGTGTGTGTGTGAGTGTGTGTGTGTGAGTGTGTGTGAGTGTGTGTGAGAGTGAGCCATTTTTACTATCTTTCTACACAGGATGGCTGCTTTAAATCTAACCATTCACTAAATGAAATCCTCCTTTTCTACACAATGTTGGGGTATAATCCTGGGTTAAGAAAATGTTACATTATACCCCAACGTGTATTATGGTGGGAGATACTCTATACTGGGGGGGCGCAAGATTTTCTAGGGGGGGTGCTGCGGTTGCAGAGGCCCTACGCTCTTCCCCAAGGCATTTAAATTAAATGCTGGAGATCGTGTGAGGCCTGTGCAACGTCCCTTACCTGGTCTTCGCCGGCGCGTCCCCATGGTAACGTGGCATCAAATGTCCCCGCTGAAGACAAGGTAAGGAGGGGACGCGAGCGGGGGGGGGGGGGGAGGGGAGAGCAGACAGGGGGCACAGCGGGGAAAGATTGCGCTCCCCTGCGCTATATTGAGGGAATGTCTAGTCATCCCTTTAACAGCCCACTGCATCAAATAACATTACAAGATGTAGGTGGCGCAACTGAGCAGTCATTCAAAGCCTCAAAGTATAAACCGTCCTGTAATAGGGAGGAAACACTATAGTCAGGTTTGAATTTCAATAACGCTGCTAAAGCTATTTACTCTTTCAGTGCTGAAAAGGGTTTATGGCGTAATTTAAATGGCCAGGTCGGAATTGGCACCAACGCACATTCCCTGAGAAGCCTATAATAATAACTTTAATAATAATAACTTTATTAATAATAATAATAACAATAATAAATTTAATAATAAATAACAACTTTATTTCATATAGGGCTTTTCTCCCAATGGGACTCAACACACTTTTTCTCAATGACAGTATAATACAGTATACAGCACATAGGAATCTGTCTCCACGCCCATTCTTGTTACCGTAACCACACTTACAGACTGATACTTCACCTTTCTGCTGGGCACCCATCTTTGCAATGAAATCTCCCATAAAAATCTTGAAGTGACTATTTCCTTTGTCGTTAAGTTGGTTGATTTCATGGTAGAAGTCGCCCACGTCATTGTTTGTGTAACTCAATGTTGGGGGATGTACTTGGACTATTTGAAGCCTGTATGTCTTGGTTAACTGAATGACGATTCTGGTTGCCCTTTCCGATGAGCTTCCATACTCCACCATGCTGTTTCTCCATCTCTTGTTCATGGTGAAGCCTCCTCCACTGATTCTTCCATTTTCCTTACCTCCTCAATATAACAGGTGTCTGTTTTTGAGTTCAATGAGGCTTTCATCATTTCTTCTTACTTTCTTATGGCCAACAATATGCAATGTAATCTTTTCATGTTTGCCTTGCAGTTCTTGCAGTGCGGCTTCACTGGAGAGAGTCCGGCAGGTGTAGGTAGCCAGATTTAGGTTTGAATAACAGCTTTGTTAACCTCTGAGATTCTTGGCTCCCTCTGCCTTCATGTCTTCTTCCTGAACGCTGTCAGGCACAGGGACACTCCAGCCTCCGGAGAAGGAGGGCCATTGCTTTTCTGATGTGTTGCATATTTGGCATTGAGGCCATACTTACCATGCTGGCCTCAATTGCATGTTGGCATGTACCTTTCCTACTTTAACCAGGTATATTGTTCAAGCTTTCATAGTATGGTTAAACCTACAAGCACAAGTGCCCCTATCCATCTTCTTGACCACCCATTAAGATAAGGATTTGATGGAAGTTTATGTACATGTCAAGATATTGATCTATCTATCTGGTTTCAGTACTGTGGGTTCCATCTGTTGTGTTTAGTGTTCAATTCTGTAGTTGCTTTCTGGAGATATGGATATATCTTTTTTTTTTAATGTACATTTTAAAATAGCCACTGCTGTTTACGTCCATGAAACAGGCAGATCCACATACTAATGAAAGTGAAATAAAAACGGACACAGACACCACAAAAAAATAACATTTCTAGAACAAAAAAGAAAGTAAAATCGTTACATTAAATTGGCAGGGGGATGTTACTATTCGAATGACATTTTGGAGGAATTTCTGTGATGAAATGACAACGGAATTAATAAAGCACGGATTACCTCTGGCAGGCACGGGTTACATTTGGTGAGGTACAGTATACTAAGGAGTCGATCATGTAGCTCATTGTGGTATTCATTTGTTGTTTTAATATTATTTCGGTTCTTTATCATATGATGGGACATCGCGTGTTATTGTACAATTTTCTATGTTTCCTACTTTTCCAGGGGAGGGGGAGCCTCTTTGTGATGGTGAGAAGGTATCTCCTGAAGAAGCGTCATATGACGCGAAACGCGTAGAGGTGACGTCATCACACAGCGGAGAGCGTCCGTGACGACGGGAGCTTGACAGACTGCGGTGTTTTCCCTTACTTTGCATGTGCAAAGTGCAATTTATAAAGGTCATTATCTTAATTGTGTTTTTCCCTTTTTGCGCTTTCTTTTTGTTTGCATGTTTCGTATCCACCCCGCTGATCACGGGAGAGTGAAAGCTGAGGAGGGAGACCACCTATTGTGAATCAAGGGGATCTATTGAGACTGCGCGCATCTTTGCTACAATAAATAAAGGTATTATGCCCGGCTGGGTGCCCCTGAGCCAGATTGGGAATTGTAGAGTGTCAGCTCTGCAACCCAGCAAGGGTGGTAATACTGCAAATGTATTCAAAATGCCTGTGTCTCTCACCCCAGGGATAAGGGGGTGAGAGTAATGCTATGTATCAGCTGTATAAGCCATGTAACAGGGTTCCCTTGAGTCATAGTGGGTAAATGTAAAGTGTCAGCTCTGCAGCCCACTAATGGCTGCAACCCTGTAATTGTGTTAGAGCGGTCTGTGTGTGTCCCGCTAGGTATAAGGGGACCACATGTATAAGTCATGTAACAGAGTTCCCCTCAGTCATATGGGGTAAATGTGAAGTGCCAGCTCTGCAGCCCACTGCTGGCTGCAAGACTGTAAATGTGTTAGAATTGTCTGTATACGCTAGGCATAAGGGGACCACATCAATACCTGGAGTTACATTGGATATGTCTTCCCTAGTTATGTATCAGTTATAAGCACTGTCACAGTGTTTCACTGCCAACCGCAGAAAGGAAAAAAGTTTTAAAAGTCAGCAGCCTTTTGTTTAGTGCAGCGGTGCGCAAAGTGGGGAGCATGACCCCCAGGGGGGCGGTAGATTGTGCTGGGGGGGCACCAGCAGTTGCAGAGGCCCCACGCTCTTCCTCCAGGCATTTAAATTAAATGCTGGGGTGTCGTGTGACACCCCTGCAACTGTTTACTTACCGGGATTCAGCCGTCTGTGTTGCGTCGCCATGGCAACGCGGCATCAATAGACACCGCGGCACCATGTGACCCGACGTCACACGCCCACGCAGCGTCATCTGACGCGGATGAAGGTAGGCGGGGAGGCGCGAGAGCCGGGGGCAGAGAGACAGGGGGCGTAGCACAAAAAGTTTGTGCTTCCCTGGTGTAGCGCATAAGCAATGTGGAAACTTTGGCTGGGAACATCCTAGAGTGCTGAGTTTTTGAGGTGAGCGCTGCTGGGGTAAAACCATTAAAAAGGTTATCACGCTTTTTTACAAAGCCTTATAAAAATTGATGAATTAAAGTTACCCTAGTTTAACTGTTTTAACATTATAGACATAAGGGGAATTTTCCTTCAGGCGTCCAGAACAGGCAGTAACACTTAAAGTGTGAGTACTATGATTTAAAATGCATGGCAGGAAATCCAGTGAGTAAGCAATGCATCATTTAGACTCAGGCTTCTAAGGCACCCTGCTGATTCGGTCCCCCTGTGTCTGGAAACAGGCCGTAGCTCAAAAGAATTAGCTAAGTAAGGTGTCAAGTGGGGAGAGGTAAACAGTTTGTCCCTGACAGATGTCCAGGTGTCAGGGGGCAGGTAGACAATCTGTCACCAGGGAAGTGGGCTTGGCTAGGTATGCTAAGCGGCTTAGGCACATGCCTCTGCCAGGCTTCCTGAAGTATGGGCGAACCTTGCCAATAGGTGGGATGTTTTGTTCCAACGCTGCGTTTGGTTGCACAGTGCAAAGATAGGACTTGTGAGGTTTTAAAAGTCCGTACAGACAGTCAGGAGGTAGATTAAACATGCTGTAAAAAGATTCACCTGAGATTCCATCTAAGATCTTTCCTGTAACCAGAAATGACATCGTAACTAAGTGTTCGTATTATTTTGTAAATCAAGCTGTGTATGTTCATTCTGTAAATAAATCACAATTTATTTTATCTCACGTTTTGCTCAATCAACGGATCTGGGTATTTTTGTGTTAAAAGCATTGGTCTCCCGTCACTCTTTTTCTTGTTGAGTATGACGAGTACATTGGTTTTCTGCATGGCACTTCTTCCATTTTCGAAACGAAATGTTCATGACCTAATTTCCCATAATTGTTCTGTATAATAGGTTGAGCAATGGCAGGGGAGGCTCAACTCCCATCCATAAGCCCCCACAACAGGTTTCATTTCCAGGATATTCTCTGCTTCAGCACAGGTGGCTCAGAGGCTCAGTCGAAGAAAGCCGAAGTCTTCGACTGAGTCTCTGATTAAGCCACCTGTGATGAAGCTGGGACTGATTGAGCCACCTGTGCTGAAGCTGGGACTGATAGAGCCATCTGTGCTGAAGCAGGGATATCCTGAAAATCTGCCCTCTTGGAGGAGAGGGCTTGAGGACTGGGTTTAAGCACCCCTGTGTTAAGGCGTGTGCTAAGACAGCTCTAATTACATTGCAACAACATTGTATTGGTTCTGGTTCAGCTTCTGCATTCATTAAAATGTCACCGTTTCTTGCCCATTCATCACTTTAGCATTAAGAATATGTGCGACATTATTAATATTCTCATATTAATGAATCTACAAATCCCTCGGTATCGGCCTATTATCCCTCGGTATCGGCCTATTACATTGATGGTTATTTTTTACTAAGCTCCCTTTCCACCTTTCCTTTGAAATTCTTTAATTGGTAACTTCAACCAAAATAACGTTTTGGGACAAACATCAGTAAACCTTGTAAACCTTGAAACAGCTGTGCCCATTAGGAGTGTGTGCGGGTTTTTTCTCTCCGGTTATTCCAGTTTTGCTGCAGTTCAATAAATACTAATATATTCTTCTGTTTTTTTTCTTCTTCTATAACTTCAAAATGTATGGCTTATTATCTACTATATATTTTGGAAAGTTGTGTGCCTGTGTGCTATGCATTTGGACACCTCTCAAGATATCGTAACCACATCTTGCATGATGGTTCCTGAGATCAAGGAGCAGATTTTTGGATACAATTTGACACCATTTTTTAATCAAGATGGCGGACTGGACCTTTCAAAACTTCACTGAGTTTAGCCAAATTCCGCAGGTGTGTATGTGTGTATATAACACCCCTTCCCTCCTCCGGGAGATATGGGTGTTATGGTGCTACCTATTAGGCTCACAAGAGGCCTGAGCCTCTGCACTTGGGTATCATGGGATGGTGCAACGCCTTCACCCGTGAGGATCCCTGTGTTGGCGGGATAGCTCCTCACAGGAACCAGTATACCTATTTAGTATACCTCCAATAACCACAATCACAACAAAATATATACAACCTATTTACTATGGTTCCACGGTCTCAGCAAAACAGTATACACAATCACAATAACCGTGCCCAAAGTACTGAGGGTGCCCTGGGCACCTAAAACCCAATGGTCCATCCAAACAGTCCAACCCAAATATATGTGAGGACAGCGCTACCCTCCCGGTGTGGTATTGGTGCACGTGGTGGTACCTTCCTGGCTACAGGACTTGTAGACAGGCAGCAAGCGTGGTCCCACGATGCAGGGTCTCCAACACAAATCCCTTCTTGCCTTACGTCCGGTAGCACAGCGCGAGCAATTCCGCCAGGCCTGGGGAATCCTCCGCTGCAGTTCTGTCTGCTCCGCTGAATCATCGGTATACTAAGGGGCAAGTCCCTTACTATGGCCGGCCCTACAATACATCCACTACCGTGTAGGGGAAACTACCTGGGGCCTACGGGGAACAGGTCTGGCCTAGTCCAGGGGCCTTAACTAGCTCCCCGGACACTACCTCTCCCTTCGCCGGCTCCGTCAGGACTGAACACGCCGTCTCCAGTCCACCGAGGAAATCCTGAACGACAGGACCTCCCTTTCCTGCAGCACCAACCGCAAGATGGTCGCTTCCTTACACACAGTCCATATACATGCAGCATCGCCAACCATAACATGGCCGACACAGCTCACTAAACCCTCCCACACGACGGGACCACTGTCAGGGAGGTGGCAAGGGAGGGTACCCTGCTACATAGTGTAGCCATGCTGTAAAATGGACTGCAGTTTCCTCTTCTGCTGGCAGTAAGCCTGGTAAGTTATAGGGATGCCAGCAGTAATCATGGAGGTTTGCCCTCACACCCTGGTGAGGTGCCCTATGTGTGGATGGGAGTGGCCACATACTCTGAGTTCACCGTTAGTGACATCAGAGATGTGCCTGCCTCCTGAGAGATATAAGGCACAGCACTGCCCAAAGTTAGTGTGTTGGAGTAAGGAGCAGGTCTGCGTTGAGACCTGGGGAAAGAGGGCGCTAGTGCTGTAACTAGTGGCCCTAATCTATATCAATCAGCATCAAGCTATCAACGCCATACTGTGTCCAGGGACCTGGCACAGGGGTGATCTCCCTGAGGGGAGAGGGGATCCCACTCCATTGGGAGGGTGTGCCTTTGAAGGGACCACAAGCCGAGGTGTGCGGCTGAGTTCATCACTGCGAGGGGCAGCTAGCCCATTCCGCAACTACAATAAAGATGCTCAAGTTCAACAAATCCTTGCTGTGTGGGAGTGAAGTTCTTGCACAGGAGGAGGCACCACAGAGGAGGTCCTCATCAGATACATCCCCCTGCGGACGCAGAGATCCTGATGAGGTGGAGGCGCTGCACTGGATATAGGTAGGACTCAAGCACACTACCTCAGCTGCCTGTCTGGGTTGGCAATCCCCACACAACATCATGCGGGAGACTCAGGAGTCCTGTTGCCAACAGGTGCACCACCAGACACGACCATGTAATGGGGACTGGTTAGACCACAGGGGCCAATGTGAGATTGGGTGGGTCAAGCCAGGTCAGAAAATCGACGGGACCACTGTCAGGGAGGTGGCAAGGGAGGGTACCCTGCTACATAGGTTTCATGGTGTTGGGGCGGTGGTTCCGACAGACAGACAGACACACAGGCTCTTTTATTTCCATACATACTGTATATACAATTATACAGAGACACACCATACACACAGACAGATACACATACATATATATTCAATTGAAAACACATTGTTAAAATGTAGTTAAGGTTTGTAAGCAACCCCTTCAAAAGTCTGTACATTTCTAAGTTAAGTTGACACACAACCTTAACTCCCAGTCCCATGCTTTGCTGATGTCATTAAACATGATGTCACATATGACATCACAAATTACATCAGCAATGACATGGTCCCATCACATCAGAGTATGAAATCTATTTACTTGGCTTGCCCACACCTCTTCGAGATCAGAGCAATCGATTTAGCAATGAAATGGTGAGAAACACGCTACGATGCAGCTCAGTTGGAAACCTATGTAACAACCAGTGAACCATTATTAGCTCAAGATCAAAGATAATATATAGTAGTGTAGATTCATATATATTTTTAAATTACAGCCTTAAATTGTAATGCCAATTTTTTTGCGCCTGATGGAAAAACCCAAAATATAGTTTACCCAACAGCATTAAAATGAAAATACATTAAAAAAATGTTTTTTAAGAAAGAAACAAATTAAATGATCTATTTATAAATCTCAGTATTTTTTGGTTTCTTACAATTCCCGAGTAACGCTCCGGTGCTACAGCTCGTTACTGATCATTCAGGTGTTAAGTTCCTCTTTACAGATCTGAGAATGGGGGAGAGGTGGAGCTTTCTGCCAAAGAGGACAGCGATGTGGAAAGTGCATGTACAAACAGAGGCTGTATTTTGTTTAAGGAGCATAAACACTAATCAGATAGGTTGTGTGTCTTATCCGATGGAAAATGCCCAATAATCAGGATGTGTCTTATCCGATGGAACATGCCCAATAAACAGATATGACGTGTGTCTTATCGATGAAACATATCAATAATCCAATGTCCTAGACTTGAGTTTAGGCGCAATGTTCATCTTTCCTGTCTTGCCTTCAAATACTTTCTGGGCAAGCTACCCGCCTATCTGAACGAGCTCCTCACCCCTACCACCCGCAGCACTTATCATCTGAGATCTGTCTCCAAAAGACTGTTCATGGTCCCAGGGTTCAACAAAGTATCCGGCCGCTCCTCCTTCTCTTACCATGCACCCCAAAAGTGGAACAATCTACCGGAGACTCTCACAGCCGCCACCAGTCTAAGTTCTTTCAGAACTAAGGCTGTCTCACATTTTAATCTGGTCTGTAACTGTTACATACGCCTATAATATATATTATCTCTTACTGTGCATGCAATATCTTGTATATAATGTATACCATGTTCACTTATTTAACTATGTATTTGTAACCATGTATTTGTCATCATAACTCTATGCCCAGGACATACTTGAAAACTAGAGGTAACTCTCAATGCATTATTTCATAGTAAAAAGTTTTTATAAATAAAATAAATAATCAGATAGGATGTGTATCTTATCCAGGGGAACATGTCCGATAATCATATAGGATGTGTCTTATCCGACGGAACATGTCCAATAATCAGTGAGGATGTGTGTCTTATCCGACGGAACATGTCCGATAATCAGATAGGATGTGTCTTATCCAACGGAACATGTCCAATAATCAGATAGGATGTGTGTCTTATCCGACGGAACATGTCCGATAATCAGTGAGGATGTGTGTCTTATCCGACGGAACATGTCCAATAATCAGTGAGGATGTGTGTCTTATCCGACGGAACATGTCCGATAATCAGATAGGATGTGTGTCTTATCCGATGGAACATGTCCGATAATCAGATAGGATGTGTGTCTTATCCGACGAAACATTCCCGATAATCAGATAGGATGTGTGTCTTATCCGACGGAACATGTCCGATAATCAGTTAGGATGTGTTTCTTATCCGACGGAACATGCCCGATAATCAGATAGGATGTGTGTCTTATCCGACGGAACATGCCCGATAATCAGATAGGATGTGTGTCTTATCCGTCGGAACATGTCCAATAATCAGTGAGGATGTGTGTCTTATCCGATGGAACATGTCCAATAATCAGTGAGGATGTGTGTCTTATCCGATGGAACATGTCCAATAATCAGTGACGATGTGTGTCTTATCCGATGGAACATGTCCAATAATCAGTGAGGATGTGTGTCTTATCCGACGGAACATGCCCGATAATCAGATAGGATGTGTGTCTTATCCGATGGAACATGCCCGATAACCAGATAGGATGTGTGTCTTATCCGACGGAACATGCCCGATAACCAGATAGGATGTGTGTCTTATCCGATGGAACATGCCCGATAATCAGATAGGATGTGTGTCTTATCCGTCGGAACATGTCCAATAATCAGTGAGGATGTGTGTCTTATCCGATGGAACATGTCCAATAATCAGTGAGGATGTGTGTTTTATCCGACGGAACATGCCCGATAATCAGATAGGATGTGTGTCTTATCCGATGGAACATGCCCGATAACCAGATAGGATGTGTGTCTTATCCGATGGAACATGCCCGATAACCAGATAGGATGTGTGTCTTATCCGACGGAACATGCCCGATAACCAGATAGGATGTGTGTCTTATCCGACGGAACATGCCCGATAACCAGATAGGATGTGTGTCTTATCCGATGGAACATGTCCGATAATCAGATAGGATATATGTCTTATCCGACAGAACATGTCCGATAACCAGATAGGATGTGTGTCTTATCTGACGGAACATGTCCGATAATCAGATAGGATGTGTTTCTTATCCGACGGAACATATCCAATAATCAGTTAGGATGTGTTTCTTATCCGACGAAACATTCCCGATGATCAGTGAGGATGTGTGTCTTATCTGACGGAACATGTCCGATAATCAGATAGGATGTGTGTCTTATCCGACGGAACATGTCCAATAATCAGATAGGATGTGTGTCTTATCCGATGGAACATGCCCGATAACCAGATAGGATGTGTGTCTTATCCGACGAAACATTCCCGATAATCAGATAGGATGTGTCTTATCCGACGGAACATGTACAATAATCAGTGAGGATGTGTGTCTTATCCGACGGAACATGTACAATAATCAGTGAGGATGTGTGTCTTATCCGACGGAACATGTCCAATAATCAGTGAGGATGTGTGTCTTATCCGACGTAACATGTCCGATAATCAGTGAGGATGTGTGTCTCTTATGCAATGGAGCCTGTCCAAACAGAAATGTGTAATGTCTTTCTATCCATGTATGAGATGTTTGTAAAGAGCAGTAGAGAATATTTGAAACTCCTATTTTGCAGATGTAAAAACATCTGGAGAAGTACTGGGAAGTGCAGACTCTAACGGGCTATGTTATTAAGAAGACTTTATTACCTAAATATGATCTTTAATATGAAGAACTTTTTTTCACAGAGAGACTACTGACATTGTAATGAACATTTTAGGATACCTTGGGATTTCTGCCACCCATGTGTTGATGAAGACTGAGATACATGAGTGGTATATTATCGTTGCACATTATAAAAGCATACGTTTTGGGAGCGTGCAAACAGACATTATTGCACTATGTTTTCTGTGCTTGTATATTTGGATTCTTTCAATATATTTATATGACAAATGTATTTTTTTTTATGAAATGATTTCAGTTTCTGGGTATGAAAGAAGTGGATCTCCTTATTTATGTTTAGAACCACATTTCAACTATCAAATCTTTGCAGGTCGTTGTTGTATTTACGGGTTTGACCTATCAGCGGAGCCTTGAAAGGTTGTATGTTATTTGAGTGGTATGTTCAATCAGTGTGAGAGAGGTTTCTTATCTCTAGGGACATTTACAGCCAGGAATGAGGTGTGTCTATATTTTGCATTTTAACTCATTCAGGTGGAAGTAATGCCATGTAGCAGAATAGCAGTAAGATAGCACCTGACCCCGATGTGAACCTCGTGCTGCTTTATTTTAACGTTAAACTCCCATATAATGCAGAAAGATTTTTTTAAACAACTTACCAGTGTCATCCTTAGCAAGATTCAGTCACCTTTAATGTTTTATTACGTACAGTATGTTTCCTATAAACACTGTATATGTTTCTATTTTCTGCTAGCCTGTATATACGTATCTTGTCTTGGCTGGTCCCGAATATTGTTCTAATATAATTGGTTATAACAAAACTGCAAAAGAGGGGAGCGGGTGAGCAGGGCCGCCAACAGAAATCATGGGGCCCAGGACAAATGAAAGGAGCAGGCCCCCGCCCCCATAGCGCTGCCCCCCGCCCCCCGAACCCATAGCGCACCTACCACGAAAAAATATTTTTTAGCGCGCAACTTTTATTTAACTGTTTTCTTATTGTGATACTGACAAAAACATTACAATGCAACCTGGTTATTCTTATATTTTCAACAAAAGATGGGTGACTGCGTGAGTGACTGCGTGAGTGACTGCATGAGTGACTGGGTGACTGCGTGAGTGACTGGGTGAGTGACTGTGTGAGTGACTGGGTGAGTGACTGAGTGACTGCGTGAGTGACTGCATGAGTGACTGGGTGACTGCGTGAGTGACTGGGTGAGTGACTGGGTGGGTGAGTGACTGGGTGGGTGAGTGACTGGGTGACTGTGTGAGTGACTGGGTGGGTGAGTGACTGGGTGGGTGAGTGACTGGGTGACTGTGTGAGTGACTGGGTGACTGCATGAGTGACTGGGTGGGTGAGTGACTGGGTGACTGCGTGAGTGACTGCGTGACTGGGTGCGTGACTGGGTGGGTGGGTGCATGACTGGGTGGGTGGGTGCGTGACTGGGTGGGTGGGTGCGTGACTGGGTGGGTGAGATACTGGGTGGGTGAGTAACTGGGTGGGTGAGAGACTGGGTGACTGCGTGAGTGACTGCGTGACTGGGTGCGTGACTGGGTGCGTGACTGGGTGGGTGGGTGCATGACTGGGTGGGTGGGTGCGTGACTGGGTGGGTGGGTGCGTGACTGGGTGGGTGAGATACTGGGTGGGTGAGTAACTGGGTGGGTGAGTGACTGGGTGACTGCGTGAGTGACTGCGTGACTGGGTGCGTGACTGGGTGCGTGACTGGGTGGGTGGGTGCATGACTGGGTGGGTGGGTGCGTGACTGGGTGGGTGAGATACTGGGTGGGTGAGTAACTGGGTGGGTGAGAGACTGGGTGGGTGAGTTACTGGGTGGGTGAGTAACTGGGTGGGTGAGTGACTGGGTCCGTGACTTCGTGAGTGACTGGGTGCATGACTGTGTGAGTGACTAGGTGCGTGACTGAGTGACTGCGTGAGTGTCTGCATGCGTGCGTGACTGCGTGTGTGCGTGAGTGACTGGGTGGGTGAGTAACTGTGTGGGTGAGTGAGTGACAATGTTGGTTGGTTGAGTGACTTACCTTTACCGGTGGGTGCTGCTTTCTTACCGGCTGACGCTTTCCCCCACCTGACCCCGATATCCCCGGCAGCTGCCACGGGCGGGTGGGGGCTCGGTGTAGTGGGCGCGGCAGGCTGGGGCAGGAGGCGAGCGCGGGGGAAGCTGGGTTGGTGCTTCCTCCTCCATATCAAGTTGGGAGCGGGTGAGGGGTGGCTGGGTTTAGCGCTTCCTCCTCCATCCCACGTGGGGAGCGGAGGGGCTGGGTTGCGCGTAGGGCGGGTTTTGGCGCTTCCCCCTCCATCCCACGTGGGGAGAGGGGGGGCTGGGTTGCACTCGGGTTCTGGTTTTGGTGCTTCCCCCTGTGTCCCACGTGGGGAGCGGGGGGGGGCTGGGTTGCTGGGGGGAGGGGGGAGTGGGCCCACAGGCAGCGGGCCCACAGGCAGCGGGCCGGACACCCTGCTTGCCCTGCGCATGTGCGCTGGGACCACGGGAATCACCGCCATTTTTTTCAACTTTTTTTTAAATTTAATTAACTGGCGCCCGGCCGAGTAGGGGGCCCTGGCAGCCGGATCCCCCTGACTCACAGGGCCCTGGACGCCAGTACCCTTTGTGCCCCCCTGTTGGCGGCCCTGCGTGTGAGTTACAAAGGTGTCTGCACATGTGGGAGTTTGCAGTCACAAAAGAGATTAGGTAAAGATGGTAAATAATACTCCAGAACATTTGATTACTATGATGTTGAAAATACTTGATTTAAAAAAATATATTTTTTAAAGGTGTCAGTTATCTACATTTAATCTTTGACTGAGCCACTGATTGAGCCACCTGTGCTGAAGCAGGGGTATCCTGAAAACCTGACCTGTTGGTGGCCCTCGAGGACTGGAGTTGCCCTCCCCAGATAGATGCTCTTTGGCCTCTTTGTGGAAGTCTCACGAGATCCCCACTGAGCTTTGGCAGAAAGAATTTGGCACATAGCCACTGTTGAATAATTAACATAGATGTTAAAGAAATTGTGGGCAAATTCCATCTAGTCTGTGCCCCATGGTACTCCTTGAATTCTAATACTCTGTTAAGTGCTTAACCAAAACAAATGGGTGGGTTGTTTAAATAAGCTAAAGGTTAATATTGAAAGAAAGACTAACCTCTGTGCTATAACCACTTTAAAAGAGCTGAGAGCCCCTGATTCAACCCATTAAACACACCAGTGCTTTGGGTTTCGCTGTAGTCCTGGGAAGTGCTCTCCGGTCACTTTCTCACCTCTGCCTCGGACACAGAGGGAGTCCTCTGCCCTCTGTATATCTTTCCTAAGAAGTATGTACAAATATATACGCTTTTAAAGCCTGCGTAATTATACAGAGTTACCAAATAGCAGAACAGCTTCATAGCACTGACTGTCCGACATCACAGTTCTGTACAGTCACAACTCCATTTTTGTGGCGTTCGGCAATTCAAACATTCAAAGTGGTACAAGCATTAAAGCTGCAGTTCAGTCTTTTTTTATTTATTTTATTTATTTTTTTACTTCAATAGTTTTATGTGTGCAATCTTTAATTACCTAAAAAACTGTATAGCTGCAGGTCAATTCGTTCTCCATGTATTGATAGGTCGAAATTTGGTGACATAATTAGTGAAGGGATCTGTTTATATTCTGCTTCTGTCAGTCAGTGGAAGCTCATGAATATTCATGAGCACTCCTGCACTGGCATGTGCTAGAGGGAGGGCAGGGCTGACAAAGGGGTGTGCCAGGGCTTGTGACAGGACATGAAGGGGCAGTGCACTTAGCAAATGGCTGTTAAAATAGAATACAAGAAAATTGGTCTTTAAAAGTTGTTTTTTTAAAAACAGAAAATGCTAAAAGTATTTTTTCTTACTACAGAACTGATTTATTAAAAAAAACACACATGCAGGATATTGACTGAACTGCAGCTTTAAACCTTTTCGCTGGTGCCACCAGGCTTCTGGGATTGCGACCACGTGAGCACTTGGGCTGATAATCACGTGGTCACTACTTGGTGACATGAGCAGAAGTGCAGAGCGCTCTGTTCAGTCCCAGGCTCACTGTGGCTTAACGTGTAGAAACAGGCAGCTACACTCCTCTCCTTTTCCGGCACACAGAGTCCTTCTCCAGCACACAGAGTCCCGTCTCCAGCACCCAGAGTCCCGTCTCCAGCACCCAGAGTCCCTTCTCCAGCACCCAGAATCCCTTCTCCAGCACCCAGAGTCCCTTCTCCAGCACCCAGAGTCCCGTCTCCAGCACACAGTCCTTCCCCAGCACCCAGAGTCCCGTCTCCAGCACCCAGAGTCCCGTCTCCAGCACCCAGAGTCCCTTCTCCAGCACCCAGAGTCCCATCTCCAGCACCCAGTCCTTCCCCAGCACCCAGAGTCCCGTCTCCAGCACCCAGAGTCCCGTTTCCAGCACCCAGAGTCCTGTCTCCAGCACAGAGTCCTTCCCCAGCACACAGAGTCCTTCCCCAGTAGACAGAGTCCTTCTCCAGCACACAGAGTCCCTTCTCCAGCACACAGAGTCCCTTCTCCAGCACACAGAGTCCTTCTCCAGCACCCAGAGTCCTTCTCAAGCACCCAGAGTCCCTTCTCCAGCACCCAGAGTCCCTTCTCCAGCACCCAGAGTCCTTCTCCGGCACCCAGAGTCCCTTCTTGAGATTATGCAAATTTTATTGGAGAGTACAAACGGAAAACAAAAGGGGGACTTAGGGGTAGCAGAATTAGGGGAAGGTAAAAAGACAAAGCTATCCCAGGGGGATCAGTGAGGGAGGGACCACTCACAATGGCGGCTGGCTTGAAATGGAAAGGGCTACATCCAGACAAGCAGGGAATAGGGCAGGGTGAAACCAAGAGTAAGGGGTTCCCTGGATTATACCAAATCCCAGGCCAGATGAAGGGGTTGCTAGGCAACAGGCTGCAAGCAGTTAGGAGTTACACAATAACACAAACTAGGGAACTGACGCCATAGGCCAAGAAAACCCATACAGGGGACAGAACACGCTGCATTTCTGATTATGTTCACAGCTCCAATGGAAACGAGCTGAAATATGGCGACGTTCCCTAAATGTCGTAAGGTCCTCTATGGTATAGGCCCACGTGATGTTCAGCGAGCGTCATAAGAGCACAGTGAGCCTTCTGTGGAAGGGTTTGCTGCCATTTGTTGCTTTTAAGCACATACTTTATTACAGGCTGACCCAGGTGGTTGTGGTTGAATGAAAACAGTTAATTTGCTGTGTGAACTAGATTCGATCTTTGATTGTTTGCCTTCAAGGACGAGGCAGCCATTTTTACCCTCCCAAAGCCTCGGGCCTGGAGTCAAAGGCGCCATGACGGTGGTTCCATCTGTGCAGTGTGGGGCCGGTGTAAATGTCTCTTACCTTCTCTCTGGCTTCTCCTCTCCTGCATCTTCTGATCGCGATGACTCAGATACAATATAATTGGTTGTTGTGCGATGTTTGGCTGCATGTTTGTTCTCAGATGTTTTGAAGGTTAAGATGTGAGCTGATACATACCGTACTGTGGGATCTGGATGTGTAATTGTCGCTCTGTTCATAGTTGTGTAGGAGATTGTCCTTGTTGTGGCGATTTCGCTTGATGGACCATTTACCATCCTATTGGATCGGCTCCTTTCTTTCAAACACCCTTCACTGTTGGAGCAGTGTACCCCGTCCCCTTAAATCAGCGGTTCAACGGAAAAGAATGATTTTGTTTTACCTTATATAAACCAGAGCAGGGGTGTGAAACGTGCTTCATGTGTGGGGCCTGATCACATTGTATTGTACTTAATTTAGACCATATGTACCATAAATTATCAAAATACGTCAGCTTCCCACACATGCTCCCCTCTTCTCTAGCTTCTCCCCACATGCTTCCCTCTTCTCTAGCTTCTCCCCACATGCTCCCCTCTTCTCTAGCTTCTCCCCACATGCTTCCCTCTTCTCTAGCTTCTCCCCACATGCTTCCCTCTTCTCTAGCTTCTCCCCACATGCTCCCCTCCACTCCAGCTTCTTCCCACATGCTCCCCTCCACTCCAGCTTCTTCCCACATGCTTCCTTCCTCTCCAGCTTCTCCCCAAATGCTCCCCTCCACTCCAGCTTCTTCCCACATGCTTCCTTCCTCTCCAGCTTCTCCCCACATGCTCCCCTCCACTCCAGCTTCTCCCCCACATGCTTCCTTCCTGTCCAACTTCTCCCCACATGCTTCCTTCCCCTCCAGCTTCCTCCGCCTCCTGCAGTACGTCATGTGCACCAGCAGCTAAGACGCGGCTGTGTTAGTTTGTGAGCACGGTGAGCTGAGACGCGGCTGTGTTAGTTTGTGAGCACGGTGAGCTAAGACGCGGCTGTGTTAGTTTGTGAGCACGGTGAGCTGAGACGCGGCTGTGTTAGTTTGTGAGCACGGTGAGCTGAGACGCGGCTGTGTTAGTTTGTAGCACGGTGAGCTGAGACGCGGCTGCGTTAGTTTGTAGCACGGTGAGCTGAGACGCGGCTGCGTTAGTTTGTAGCACGGTGAGCTGAGACGCGGCTGTGTTAGTTTGTAGCACGGTGAGCTAAGACGCGGCTGTGTTAGTTTGTAGCACGGTGAGCTGAGACGCGGCTGTGTTAGTTTGTAGCACGGTGAGCTGAGACGCGGCTGTGTTAGTTTGTAGCACGGTGAGCTAAGACGCGGCTGTGTTAGTTTGTAGCACGGTGAGCTGAGACGCGGCTGTGTTAGTTTGTAGCACGGTGAGCTGAGACGCGGCTGTGTTAGTTTGTAGCACGGTGAGCTGAGACGCGGCTGTGTTAGTTTGTAGCACGGTGAGCTGAGACGCGGCTGTGTTAGTTTGTAGCACGGTGAGCTGAGACGCGGCTGTGTTAGTTTGTGAGCACGGTGAGCTGAGACGCGGCTGTGTTAGTTTGTGAGCACGGTGAGCTGAGACGCGGCTGTGTTAGTTTGTGAGCACGGTGAGCTGAGACGCGGCTGTGTTAGTTTGTAGCACGGTGAGCTGAGACGCGGCTGTGTTAGTTTGTAGCACGGTGAGCTGAGACGCGGCTGTGTTAGTTTGTAGCACGGTGAGCTAAGACGCGGCTGTGTTAGTTTGTAGCACGGTGAGCTGAGACGCGGCTGTGTTAGTTTGTGAGCACGGTGAGCTGAGACGCGGCTGTGTTAGTTTGTAGCACAGTGAGCTGAGACGCGGCTGTGTTAGTTTGTGAGCACGGTGAGCTGAGACGCGGCTGTGTTAGTTTGTAGCACGGTGAGCTGAGACGCGGCTGTGTTAGTTTGTAGCACAGTGAGCTGAGACGCGGCTGTGTTAGTTTGTGAGCACGGTGAGCTGAGACGCGGCTGTGTTAGTTTGTAGCACGGTGAGCTGAGACGCGGCTGTGTTAGTTTGTAGCACGGTGAGCTGAGACGCGGCTGTGTTAGTTTGTAGCACGGTGAGCTGAGACGCGGCTGTGTTAGTTTGTAGCACGGTGAGCTGAGACGCGGCTGTGTTAGTTTGTAGCACGGTGAGCTGAGACGCGGCTGTGTTAGTTTGTAGCACGGTGAGCTGAGACGCGGCTGTGTTAGTTTGTAGCACGGTGAGCTGAGACGCGGCTGTGTTAGTTTGTAGCACGGTGAGCTGAGACGCGGCTGCGTTAGTTTGTAGCACGGTGAGCTGAGACGCGGCTGTGTTAGTTTGTAGCACGGTGAGCTGAGACGCGGCTGTGTTAGTTTGTAGCACGGTGAGCTGAGACGCGGCTGTGTTAGTTTGTGAGCACGGTGAGCTAAGACGCGGCTGTGTTAGTTTGTGAGCACGGTGAGCTGAGACGCGGCTGTGTTAGTTTGTGAGCACGGTGAGCTGAGACGCGGCTGTGTTAGTTTGTGAGCACGGTGAGCTGAGACGCGGCTGTGTTAGTTTGTGAGCACGGTGAGCTGAGACGCGGCTGTGTTAGTTTGTAGCACGGTGAGCTAAGACGCGGCTGTGTTAGTTTGTAGCACGGTGAGCTGAGACGCGGCTGTGTTAGTTTGTGAGCACGGTGAGCTGAGACGCGGCTGTGTTAGTTTGTAGCACGGTGAGCTGAGACGCGGCTGTGTTAGTTTGTAGCACGGTGAGCTGAGACGCGGCTGTGTTAGTTTGTGAGCACGGTGAGCTGAGACGCGGCTGTGTTAGTTTGTAGCACGGTGAGCTGAGACGCGGCTGTGTTAGTTTGTAGCACGGTGAGCTGAGACGCGGCTGTGTTAGTTTGTGAGCACGGTGAGCTGAGACGCGGCTGCGTTAGTTTGTAGCACGGTGAGCTGAGACGCGGCTGTGTTAGTTTGTGAGCACGGTGAGCTGAGACGCGGCTGTGTTAGTTTGTAGCACGGTGAGCTGAGACGCGGCTGCATTAGTTTGTAGCACGGTGAGCTGAGACGCGGCTGTGTTAGTTTGTAGCACGGTGAGCTGAGACGCGGCTGTGTTAGTTTGTGAGCACGGTGAGCTGAGACGCGGCTGTGTTAGTTTGTAGCACGGTGAGCTGAGACGCGGCTGTGTTAGTTTGTAGCACGGTGAGCTGAGACGCGGCTGTGTTAGTTTGTAGCACGGTGATCTAAGACGCGGCTGTGTTAGTTTGTGAGCACGGTGAGCTGAGACGCGGCTGTGTTAGTTTGTAGCACGGTGAGCTGAGACGCGGCTGTGTTAGTTTGTAGCACGGTGAGCTGAGACGCGGCTGTGTTAGTTTGTGAGCACGGTGAGCTGAGACGCGGCTGCGTTAGTTTGTAGCACGGTGAGCTGAGACGCGGCTGCGTTAGTTTGTAGCACGGTGAGCTGAGACGCGGCTGTGTTAGTTTGTGAGCACGGTGAGCTAAGACGCGGCTGTGTTAGTTTGTAGCACGGTGAGCTGAGACGCGGCTGCGTTAGTTTGTAGCACGGTGAGCTGAGACGCGGCTGCGTTAGTTTGTAGCACGGTGAGCTGAGACGCGGCTGCGTTAGTTTGTGAGCACGGTGAGCTGAGACGCGGCTGTGTTAGTTTGTAGCACGGTGAGCTGAGACGCGGCTGTGTTAGTTTGTAGCACGGTGAGCTGAGACGCGGCTGCATTAGTTTGTAGCACGGTGAGCTGAGACGCGGCTGTGTTAGTTTGTAGCACGGTGAGCTGAGACGCGGCTGCGTTAGTTTGTAGCACGGTGAGCTGAGACGCGGCTGTGTTAGTTTGTAGCACGGTGAGCTGAGACGCGGCTGTGTTAGTTTGTAGCACGGTGAGCTGAGACGCGGCTGTGTTAGTTTGTAGCACGGTGAGCTGAGACGCGGCTGTGTTAGTTTGTAGCACGGTGAGCTGAGACGCGGCTGTGTTAGTTTGTGAGCACGGTGAGCTGAGACGCGGCTGTGTTAGTTTGTGAGCACGGTGAGCTGAGACGCGGCTGCATTAGTTTGTAGCACGGTGAGCTGAGACGCGGCTGTGTTAGTTTGTGAGCACGGTGAGCTGAGACGCGGCTGTGTTAGATTGTAGCACGGTGAGCTGAGACGCGGCTGTGTTAGTTTGTAGCACGGTGAGCTAAGACGCGGCTGTGTTAGTTTGTAGCACGGTGAGCTGAGACGCGGCTGTGTTAGTTTGTGAGCACGGTGAGCTGAGACGCGGCTGTGTTAGTTTGTAGCACGGTGAGCTGAGACGCGGCTGTGTTAGTTTGTAGCACGGTGAGCTGAGACGCGGCTGTGTTAGTTTGTAGCACGGTGAGCTGAGACGCGGCTGTGTTAGTTTGTGAGCACGGTGAGCTGAGACGCGGCTGTGTTAGTTTGTAGCACGGTGAGCTGAGACGCGGCTGTGTTAGTTTGTAGCACGGTGAGCTAAGACGCGGCTGTGCTAGTTTGTGAGCACGGTGAGCTGAGACGCGGCTGTGTTAGTTTGTAGCACGGTGAGCTGAGACGCGGCTGCGTTAGTTTGTAGCACGGTGAGCTGAGACGCGGCTGTGTTAGTTTGTGAGCACGGTGAGCTGAGACGCGGCTGTGTTAGTTTGTAGCACGGTGAGCTGAGACGCGGCTGTGTTAGTTTGTAGCACGGTGAGCTGAGACGCGGCTGTGTTAGTTTGTAGCACGGTGAGCTGAGACGCGGCTGTGTTAGTTTGTAGCACGGTGAGCTAAGACGCGGCTGTGTTAGTTTGTAGCACGGTGAGCTAAGACGCGGCTGTGCTAGTTTGTGAGCACGGTGAGCTGAGACGCGGCTGTGTTAGTTTGTGAGCACGGTGAGCTGAGACGCGGCTGTGTTAGTTTGTGAGCACGGTGAGCTGAGACGCGGCTGTGTTAGTTTGTAGCACGGCGAGCTGAGACGCGGCTGCGTTAGTTTGTAGCACGGTGAGCTGAGACGCGGCTGTGTTAGTTTGTAGCACGGTGAGCTGAGACGCGGCTGTGTTAGTTTGTAGCACGGTGAGCTGAGACGCGGCTGTGTTAGTTTGTAGCACGGTGAGCTGAGACGCGGCTGCATTAGTTTGTAGCACGGTGAGCTGAGACGCGGCTGCGTTAGTTTGTAGCACGGTGAGCTGAGACGCGGCTGTGTTAGTTTGTAGCACGGTGAGCTGAGACGCGGCTGTGTTAGTTTGTAGCACGGTGAGCTGAGACACGGCTGTGTTAGTTTGTGAGCACAGTGAGCTGAGACGCGGCTGTGTTAGTTTGTAGCACGGTGAGCTGAGACGCGGCTGTGTTAGTTTGTAGCACGGTGAGCTGAGACGCGGCTGTGTTAGTTTGTGAGCACGGTGAGCTGAGACGCGGCTGTGTTAGTTTGTGAGCACGGTGAGCTGAGACGCGGCTGTGTTAGTTTGTAGCACGGTGAGCTGAGACGCGGCTGTGTTAGTTTGTAGCACGGTGAGCTGAGACGCGGCTGCATTAGTTTGTAGCACGGTGAGCTGAGACGCGGCTGTGTTAGTTTGTAGCACGGTGAGCTGAGACGCGGCTGCGTTAGTTTGTAGCATGGTGAGCTGAGACGCGGCTGTGTTAGTTTGTAGCACGGTGAGCTGAGACGCGGCTGCATTAGTTTGTAGCACGGTGAGCTGAGACGCGGCTGCGTTAGTTTGTAGCACGGTGAGCTGAGACGCGGCTGCATTAGTTTGTAGCACGGTGAGCTGAGACGCGGCTGCATTAGTTTGTAGCACGGTGAGCTGAGACGCGGCTGCATTAGTTTGTAGCACGGTGAGCTGAGACGCGGCTGTGTTAGTTTGTGAGCACGGTGAGCTGAGACGCGGCTGCGTTAGTTTGTAGCACGGTGAGCTGAGACGCGGCTGTGTTAGTTTGTAGCACGGTGAGCTGAGACGCGGCTGTGTTAGTTTGTGAGCACGGTGAGCTGAGACGCGGCTGTGTTAGTTTGTGAGCACGGTGAGCTGAGACGCGGCTGTGTTAGTTTGTGAGCACGGTGAGCTGAGACGCGGCTGTGTTAGTTTGTAGCACGGTGAGCTGAGACGCGGCTGCGTTAGTTTGTAGCACGGTGAGCTGAGACGCGGCTGTGTTAGTTTGTGAGCACGGTGAGCTGAGACGCGGCTGTGTTAGTTTGTGAGCACGGTGAGCTGAGACGCGGCTGTGTTAGTTTGTAGCACGGTGAGCTGAGACGCGGCTGTGTTAGTTTGTGAGCACGGTGAGCTGAGACGCGGCTGTGTTAGTTTGTAGCACGGTGAGCTGAGACGCGGCTGCATTAGTTTGTAGCACGGTGAGCTGAGACGCGGCTGTGTTAGTTTGTAGCACGGTGAGCTGAGACGCGGCTGTGTTAGTTTGTGAGCACGGTGAGCTGAGACGCGGCTGTGTTAGTTTGTAGCACGGTGAGCTAAGACGCGGCTGTGTTAGTTTGTAGCACGGTGAGCTGAGACGCGGCTGTGTTAGTTTGTAGCACGGTGAGCTGAGACGCGGCTGTGTTAGTTTGTAGCACGGTGAGCTGAGACGCGGCTGTGTTAGTTTGTAGCACGGTGAGCTGAGACGCGGCTGTGTTAGTTTGTAGCACGGTGAGCTGAGACGCGGCTGCGTTAGTTTGTGAGCACGGTGAGCTGAGACGCGGCTGTGTTAGTTTGTGAGCACGGTGAGCTGAGACGCGGCTGTGTTAGTTTGTAGCACGGTGAGCTGAGACGCGGCTGTGTTAGTTTGTGAGCACGGTGAGCTGAGACGCGGCTGCATTAGTTTGTAGCACGGTGAGCTGAGACGCGGCTGTGTTAGTTTGTAGCACGGTGAGCTGAGACGCGGCTGTGTTAGTTTGTGAGCACGGTGAGCTGAGACGCGGCTGTGTTAGTTTGTAGCACGGTGAGCTGAGACGCGGCTGTGTTAGTTTGTGAGCACGGTGAGCTGAGACGCGGCTGTGTTAGTTTGTGAGCACGGTGAGCTGAGACGCGGCTGTGTTAGTTTGTAGCACGGTGAGCTGAGACGCGGCTGTGTTAGTTTGTAGCACGGTGAGCTGAGACGCGGCTGCGTTAGTTTGTAGCACGGTGAGCTGAGACGCGGCTGCGTTAGTTTGTAGCACAGTGAGCTGAGACGCGGCTGCGTTAGTTTGTGAGCACGGTGAGCTGAGACGCGGCTGTGTTAGTTTGTAGCACGGTGAGCTGAGACGCGGCTGTGTTAGTTTGTGAGCACGGTGAGCTAAGACGCGGCTGTGTTAGTTTGTAGCACGGTGAGCTGAGACGCGGCTGCGTTAGTTTGTAGCACGGTGAGCTGAGACGCGGCTGCGTTAGTTTGTAGCACGGTGAGCTGAGACGCGGCTGTGTTAGTTTGTAGCACGGTGAGCTGAGACGCGGCTGTGTTAGTTTGTGAGCACGGTGAGCTGAGACGCGGCTGTGTTAGTTTGTAGCACGGTGAGCTGAGACGCGGCTGTGTTAGTTTGTGAGCACGGTGAGCTGAGACGCGGCTGTGTTAGTTTGTGAGCACGGTGAGCTGAGACGCGGCTGTGTTAGTTTGTAGCACGGTGAGCTGAGACGCGGCTGTGTTAGTTTGTAGCACGGTGAGCTGAGACGCGGCTGCGTTAGTTTGTGAGCACGGTGAGCTGAGACGCGGCTGTGTTAGTTTGTAGCACGGTGAGCTGAGACGCGGCTGTGTTAGTTTGTGAGCACGGTGAGCTAAGACGCGGCTGTGTTAGTTTGTAGCACGGTGAGCTGAGACGCGGCTGCGTTAGTTTGTAGCACGGTGAGCTGAGACGCGGCTGCGTTAGTTTGTAGCACGGTGAGCTGAGACGCGGCTGTGTTAGTTTGTAGCACGGTGAGCTGAGACGCGGCTGTGTTAGTTTGTGAGCACGGTGAGCTAAGACGCGGCTGTGTTAGTTTGTAGCACGGTGAGCTGAGACGCGGCTGCGTTAGTTTGTAGCACGGTGAGCTGAGACGCGGCTGTGTTAGTTTGTAGCACGGTGAGCTAAGACGCGGCTGTGTTAGTTTGTAGCACGGTGAGCTGAGACGCGGCTGCGTTAGTTTGTAGCACGGTGAGCTGAGACGCGGCTGTGTTAGTTTGTAGCACGGTGAGCTGAGACGCGGCTGCGTTAGTTTGTGAGCACGGTGAGCTGAGACGCGGCTGTGTTAGTTTGTAGCACGGTGAGCTGAGACGCGGCTGTGTTAGTTTGTAGCATGGTGAGCTGAGACGCGGCTGTGTTAGTTTGTGAGCACGGTGAGCTGAGACGCGGCTGTGTTAGTTTGTGAGCACGGTGAGCTGAGACGCGGCTGTGTTAGTTTGTAGCACGGTGAGCTGAGACGCGGCTGTGTTAGTTTGTAGCACGGTGAGCTGAGACGCGGCTGTGTTAGTTTGTGAGCACGGTGAGCTGAGACGCGGCTGTGTTAGTTTGTAGCACGGTGAGCTGAGACGCGGCTGCGTTAGTTTGTAGCACGGTGAGCTGAGACGCGGCTGCGTTAGTTTGTAGCACGGTGAGCTGAGACGCGGCTGTGTTAGTTTGTAGCACGGTGAGCTAAGACGCGGCTGTGTTAGTTTGTAGCACGGTGAGCTGAGACGCGGCTGTGTTAGTTTGTGAGCACGGTGAGCTGAGACGCGGCTGTGTTAGTTTGTAGCACGGTGAGCTGAGACGCGGCTGTGTTAGTTTGTAGCACGGTGAGCTGAGACGCGGCTGTGTTAGTTTGTAGCACGGTGAGCTAAGACGCGGCTGTGTTAGTTTGTAGCACGGTGAGCTGAGACGCGGCTGTGTTAGTTTGTAGCACGGTGAGCTGAGACGCGGCTGCGTTAGTTTGTAGCACGGTGAGCTGAGACGCGGCTGTGTTAGTTTGTAGCACGGTGAGCTGAGACGCGGCTGTGTTAGTTTGTAGCACGGTGAGCTAAAACGCGGCTGTGTTAGTTTGTAGCACGGTGAGCTGAGACGCGGCTGTGTTAGTTTGTAGCACGGTGAGCTGAGACGCGGCTGTGTTAGTTTGTAGCACGGTGAGCTGAGACGCGGCTGTGTTAGTTTGTAGCACGGTGAGCTGAGACGCGGCTGCGTTAGTTTGTAGCACGGTGAGCTAAGACGCGGCTGTGTTAGTTTGTGAGCACGGTGAGCTAAGACGCGGCTGTGTTAGTTTGTGAGCACGGTGAGCTAAGACGCGGCTGTGTTAGTTTGTAGCACGGTGAGCTGAGACGCGGCTGCGTTAGTTTGTAGCACGGTGAGCTGAGACGCGGCTGTGTTAGTTTGTAGCACGGTGAGCTGAGACGCGGCTGTGTTAGTTTGTAGCACGGTGAGCTAAGACGCGGCTGTGTTAGTTTGTGAGCACGGTGAGCTGAGACGCGGCTGTGTTAGTTTGTGAGCACGGTGAGCTAAGACGCGGCTGTGTTAGTTTGTAGCACGGTGAGCTGAGACGCGGCTGTGTTAGTTTGTGAGCACGGTGATCTAAGACGCGGCTGTGTTAGTTTGTGAGCACGGTGAGCTAAGACGCGGCTGTGTTAGTTTGTAGCACGGTGAGCTGAGACGCGGCTGCGTTAGTTTGTAGCACGGTGAGCTGAGACGCGGCTGTGTTAGTTTGTAGCACGGTGAGCTGAGACGCGGCTGCGTTAGTTTGTAGCACGGTGAGCTGAGACGCGGCTGTGTTAGTTTGTAGCACGGTGAGCTGAGACGCGGCTGTGTTAGTTTGTGAGCACGGTGAGCTGAGACGCGGCTGTGTTAGTTTGTAGCACGGTGAGCTGAGACGCGGCTGTGTTAGTTTGTAGCACGGTGAGCTGAGACGCGGCTGCGTTAGTTTGTAGCACGGTGAGCTGAGACGCGGCTGTGTTAGTTTGTAGCACGGTGAGCTGAGACGCGGCTGTGTTAGTTTGTGAGCACGGTGAGCTGAGACGCGGCTGTGTTAGTTTGTAGCACGGTGAGCTGAGACGCGGCTGTGTTAGTTTGTAGCACGGTGAGCTGAGACGCGGCTGTGTTAGTTTGTAGCACGGTGAGCTGAGACGCGGCTGTGTTAGTTTGTGAGCACGGTGAGCTGAGACGCGGCTGTGTTAGTTTGTAGCACGGTGAGCTGAGACGCGGCTGGGTTAGTTTGTGAGCACGGTGAGCTGAGACGCGGCTGTGTTAGTTTGTAGCATGGTGAGCTGAGACGCGGCTGTGTTAGTTTGTAGCACGGTGAGCTAAGACGCGGCTGTGTTAGTTTGTGAGCACGGTGATCTAAGACAGGGGGGCGCAAACTTTTTTCCCTGCGCCCCCCTGATGGCTGTCCCCTCGCTCCCGCGCCCCCCCCAACCCCAACTTACCCGCGCTCCGGCGTGATGACGTCACGTTGCCATAGCAACGTGACGTCACATGACCTCGCGGCGTCATTTTGACGCCGCGTTGCCATGGCGCCGCAGGGAGGAAGCCGCCGGAGCCACGGTAAGTTAGGTTTACAGAGGCCCTGCAGCTCCCCCGGCACTTAATTTAAGTGCCTTCAGGAAGCGCGCGGGGCCTCTGTAAACCCCGCGCCCCCCGTCGGCAGTGTCGCGCCCCCCCTGGGGGTCGCGCCCCACAGTTTGCGCACCGCTGATCTAAGACGCGGCTGTGTTAGTTTGTGAGCACGGTGAGCTGAGACGCGGCTGTGTTAGTTTGTAGCACGGTGAGCTGAGACGCGGCTGTGTTAGTTTGTAGCATGGTGAGCTGAGACGCGGCTGTGTTAGTTTGTAGCACGGTGAGCTGAGACGCGGCTGTGTTAGTTTGTAGCACGGTGAGCTGAGACGCGGCTGTGTTAGTTTGTAGCACGGTGAGCTGAGACGCGGCTGTGTTAGTTTGTGAGCACGGTGAGCTGAGACGCGGCTGTGTTAGTTTGTAGCACGGTGAGCTGAGACGCGGCTGTGTTAGTTTGTAGCACGGTGAGCTGAGACGCGGCTGTGTTAGTTTGTAGCACGGTGAGCTGAGACGCGGCTGTGTTAGTTTGTGAGCACGGTGAGCTAAGACGCGGCTGTGTTAGTTTGTGAGCACGGTGAGCTGAGACGCGGCTGTGTTAGTTTGTGAGCACGGTGAGCTGAGACACGGCTGTGTTAGTTTGTGAGCACGGTGAGCTGAGACGCGGCTGTGTTAGTTTGTGAGCACGGTGAGCTGAGACGCGGCTGTGTTAGTTTGTAGCATGGTGAGCTGAGACGCGGCTGTGTTAGTTTGTAGCACGGTGAGCTGAGACGCGGCTGTGTTAGTTTGTAGCACGGTGAGCTGAGACGCGGCTGTGTTAGTTTGTAGCACGGTGAGCTGAGACGCGGCTGTGTTAGTTTGTAGCATGGTGAGCTGAGACGCGGCTGCGTTAGTTTGTAGCACGGTGAGCTGAGACGCGGCTGTGTTAGTTTGTAGCACGGTGAGCTGAGACGCGGCTGTGTTAGTTTGTAGCACGGTGAGCTGAGACGCGGCTGTGTTAGTTTGTAGCACGGTGAGCTAAGACGCGGCTGTGTTAGTTTGTGAGCACGGTGAGCTAAGACGCGGCTGTGTTAGTTTGTGAGCACGGTGAGCTGAGACGCGGCTGTGTTAGTTTGTAGCACGGTGAGCTGAGACGCGGCTGTGTTAGTTTGTAGCACGGTGAGCTGAGACGCGGCTGTGTTAGTTTGTAGCACGGTGAGCTAAGACGCGGCTGTGTTAGTTTGTAGCACGGTGAGCTGAGACGCGGCTGTGTTAGTTTGTAGCACGGTGAGCTGAGACGCGGCTGTGTTAGTTTGTAGCACGGTGAGCTGAGACGCGGCTGTGTTAGTTTGTAGCACGGTGAGCTGAGACGCGGCTGTGTTAGTTTGTAGCACGGTGAGCTGAGACGCGGCTGTGTTAGTTTGTGAGCACGGTGAGCTGAGACGCGGCTGTGTTAGTTTGTAGCACGGTGAGCTGAGACGCGGCTGTGTTAGTTTGTAGCACGGTGAGCTGAGACGCGGCTGCGTTAGTTTGTAGCACGGTGAGCTGAGACGCGGCTGTGTTAGTTTGTAGCACGGTGAGCTGAGACGCGGCTGTGTTAGTTTGTGAGCACGGTGAGCTGAGACGCGGCTGTGTTAGTTTGTGAGCACGGTGAGCTGAGACGCGGCTGCGTTAGTTTGTGAGCACGGTGAGCTGAGACGCGGCTGTGTTAGTTTGTGAGCACGGTGAGCTGAGACGCGGCTGTGTTAGTTTGTAGCACGGTGAGCTGAGACGCGGCTGCGTTAGTTTGTAGCACGGTGAGCTGAGACGCGGCTGTGTTAGTTTGTAGCACGGTGAGCTGAGACGCGGCTGTGTTAGTTTGTGAGCACGGTGAGCTGAGACGCGGCTGTGTTAGTTTGTGAGCACGGTGAGCTGAGACGCGGCTGTGTTAGTTTGTGAGCACGGTGAGCTGAGACGCGGCTGTGTTAGTTTGTAGCACGGTGAGCTGAGACGCGGCTGCATTAGTTTGTAGCACGGTGAGCTAAGACGCGGCTGTGTTAGTTTGTGAGCACGGTGAGCTGAGACGCGGCTGTGTTAGTTTGTGAGCACGGTGAGCTGAGACGCGGCTGTGTTAGTTTGTAGCACGGTGAGCTGAGACGCGGCTGTGTTAGTTTGTAGCACGGTGAGCTAAGACGCGGCTGTGTTAGTTTGTAGCACGGTGAGCTGAGACGCGGCTGTGTTAGTTTGTAGCACGGTGAGCTGAGACGCGGCTGCATTAGTTTGTAGCACGGTGAGCTAAGACGCGGCTGTGTTAGTTTGTAGCACGGTGAGCTAAGACGCGGCTGTGTTAGTTTGTGAGCACGGTGATCTAAGACAGGGGGGCGCAAACTTTTTTCCCTGCGCCCCCCTGATGGCTGTCCCCTCGCTCCCGCGCCCCCCCCAACCCCAACTTACCCGCGCTCCGGCGTAATGACGTCACGTTGCCATAGCAACGTGACGTCACATGACCTCGCGGCGTCATTTTGACGCCGCGTTGCCATGGCGCCGCAGGGAGGAAGCCGCCGGAGCCACGGTAAGTTAGGTTTACAGAGGCCCTGCAGCTCCCCCGGCACTTAATTTAAGTGCCTTCAGGAAGCGCGCGGGGCCTCTGTAAACCCCGCGCCCCCCGTCGGCAGTGTCGCGCCCCCCCTGGGGGTCGCGCCCCACAGTTTGCGCACCGCTGATCTAAGACGCGGCTGTGTTAGTTTGTAGCACGGTGAGCTGAGACGCGGCTGTGTTAGTTTGTAGCATGGTGAGCTAAGACGCGGCTGTGTTAGTTTGTAGCACGGTGAGCTGAGACGCGGCTGTGTTAGTTTGTAGCACGGTGAGCTGAGACGCGGCTGTGTTAGTTTGTGAGCACGGTGAGCTGAGACGCGGCTGTGTTAGTTTGTAGCACGGTGAGCTGAGACGCGGCTGCGTTAGTTTGTAGCACGGTGAGCTGAGACGCGGCTGTGTTAGTTTGTAGCACGGTGAGCTGAGACGCGGCTGTGTTAGTTTGTGAGCACGGTGAGCTGAGACGCGGCTGTGTTAGTTTGTGAGCACGGTGAGCTGAGACGCGGCTGTGTTAGTTTGTGAGCACGGTGAGCTGAGACGCGGCTGTGTTAGTTTGTAGCACGGTGAGCTGAGACGCGGCTGTGTTAGTTTGTGAGCACGGTGAGCTGAGACGCGGCTGTGTTAGTTTGTAGCACGGTGAGCTAAGACGCGGCTGTGTTAGTTTGTGAGCACGGTGAGCTGAGACGCGGCTGTGTTAGTTTGTAGCACGGTGAGCTGAGACGCGGCTGCGTTAGTTTGTAGCACGGTGAGCTGAGACGCGGCTGTGTTAGTTTGTGAGCACGGTGAGCTGAGACGCGGCTGTGTTAGTTTGTAGCACGGTGAGCTGAGACGCGGCTGTGTTAGTTTGTGAGCACGGTGAGCTGAGACGCGGCTGTGTTAGTTTGTAGCACGGTGAGCTGAGACGCGGCTGCGTTAGTTTGTAGCACGGTGAGCTGAGACGCGGCTGCGTTAGTTTGTAGCACGGTGAGCTGAGACGCGGCTGCGTTAGTTTGTAGCATGGTGAGCTGAGACGCGGCTGTGTTAGTTTGTAGCACGGTGAGCTGAGACGCGGCTGTGTTAGTTTGTGAGCACGGTGAGCTGAGACGCGGCTGTGTTAGTTTGTAGCATGGTGAGCTGAGACGCGGCTGTGTTAGTTTGTAGCATGGTGAGCTGAGACGCGGCTGCGTTAGTTTGTAGCACGGTGAGCTGAGACGCGGCTGCGTTAGTTTGTAGCACGGTGAGCTAAGACGCGGCTGTGTTAGTTTGTAGCACGGTGAGCTGAGACGCGGCTGTGTTAGTTTGTAGCACGGTGAGCTGAGACGCGGCTGCGTTAGTTTGTAGCACGGTGAGCTGAGACGCGGCTGCGTTAGTTTGTAGCACGGTGAGCTGAGACGCGGCTGCGTTAGTTTGTAGCACGGTGAGCTGAGACGCGGCTGTGTTAGTTTGTAGCACGGTGAGCTGAGACGCGGCTGCGTTAGTTTGTAGCACGGTGAGCTGAGACGCGGCTGCGTTAGTTTGTAGCACGGTGAGCTGAGACGCGGCTGCGTTAGTTTGTAGCACGGTGAGCTGAGACGCGGCTGTGTTAGTTTGTGAGCACGGTGAGCTGAGACGCGGCTGTGTTAGTTTGTAGCACGGTGAGCTGAGACGCGGCTGTGTTAGTTTGTAGCACGGTGAGCTGAGACGCGGCTGTGTTAGTTTGTGAGCACGGTGAGCTGAGACGCGGCTGTGTTAGTTTGTAGCACGGTGAGCTGAGACGCGGCTGTGTTAGTTTGTAGCACGGTGAGCTGAGACGCGGCTGTGTTAGTTTGTGAGCACGGTGAGCTGAGACGCGGCTGTGTTAGTTTGTAGCACGGTGAGCTGAGACGCGGCTGTGTTAGTTTGTAGCACGGTGAGCTGAGACGCGGCTGCGTTAGTTTGTAGCACGGTGAGCTGAGACGCGGCTGTGTTAGTTTGTAGCACGGTGAGCTGAGACGCGGCTGTGTTAGTTTGTGAGCACGGTGAGCTGAGACGCGGCTGTGTTAGTTTGTAGCACGGTGAGCTGAGACGCGGCTGCGTTAGTTTGTAGCACGGTGAGCTGAGACGCGGCTGTGTTAGTTTGTGAGCACGGTGAGCTGAGACGCGGCTGTGTTAGTTTGTAGCACGGTGAGCTAAGACGCGGCTGTGTTAGTTTGTAGCACGGTGAGCTGAGACGCGGCTGTGTTAGTTTGTAGCACGGTGAGCTGAGACGCGGCTGCGTTAGTTTGTAGCACGGTGAGCTGAGACGCGGCTGCGTTAGTTTGTAGCACGGTGAGCTGAGACGCGGCTGGGGTTTGACTTTCTCTGCCCTGTGTCTGATGTCACTGCGTGTTCAGCAAGAGTTTGCACAGTGTAATTGAGCGCTCACCACAAACACGGCGTGACCGCGGGGCTGCGGTGGGGATAGATATATAACGCCACCCACAGCCGCGTGGGCACGTCAGGAGTGTAGATTGGCTGAGGTAGGTGGGTCGGGTTTGGAGAAGTAACGATAGTCAAAGATACTTGCCGAGGTTGGGGTTGGAGAGGTACGGATGGTCAGAGATACTTGCTGAGTTCTGGGCTGGAGAGGTGCTGATCGTTACAGGTACTTTGCCGAGGTCGGGGTTGGAGAGGTGCGGATCGTGGTTGTACTTTGCCGAGGTCGGGGTTGGAGAGGTGCTGATCGTAGTTGTACTTTGCCGAGGTCGGGGGTTGGAGAGATACGGATTGTCGTTGGTAGCCGGGGTCAGGAGGATAGAAGAGCAGAGTCCAGAGAGAGAGCCGAGGTCAAGAACAGAGAGCCAGGAACGGAGGGGCAAGACAAGACAGTGGAGGCAAGGGTAGCAGTAGACACTAAGAAGCAACAAAGGTTTATGCTCAGCCAATGTGCCAGAGGGCAGGCTGAGCATATATAGGGAGCAATGGCCAATGAGAACTTCAGGCTGTGAGTAGACGCGTCAGTAAGGCTGGCTGTGGTAGGCTGTTCAGATGCAGGAGACAGGTGTGGGGAGAATCCCTGATGAGGACAGGTGATGCGGTGCTTGCACGCATTGAACGTGCAACGTGCACCGTGTGTGCGTGCTGCGCGCCACTGATGTCACCGCATGGCCGCAACCTGGAGGCGGGACCAGAAAAGTCAGTGTTTACCTCCGCACGGGATGCGAGCGCACCCGTAGTACAGCTGCTGGTAGCTGCTGGTGCACATGATGTGCTGCAGGAGGCGGAGAACGCGGAGCACCCGTTCGCAGGTTGGGGTAAGCGGGGAGCGCGCAGAGTGTGTCGCGGTTCACGGATCCTTACATACAGGCAGTGCCTCCTCTCTCTCCTTATCGGCTCTCTGACAAGGACAGGGCGGGGCTAGGGGTAATAAAAACACTTAATCGACAAACACTTTCTCCTTCTGAGGCCCCTAACAATGCAATTTCTAATTAATTTCACCATAAATAAAAGCAATCAAATGTATGCTGTTAGCATGGTTAGATTTATTTAGGGGAGCCCATTAAAGCTGCATTTTTTCATTCAATTTGTGCATCAATACAACCTACACACTGACAAGTGATTAGCTAAACTTCAGATCGATCCGTTCTCCAGTGATCAATCGCTGAAGATTCGGCTGGGGGTTCACTAAATGCATCTTGGCTAATCTTCTGCTGCACTGACATCCAAAGTTCTGTGAGGAAGATCATGTGACCAGGCAGGCACTAAATTCAATTGGTTCACTGCTAGAGAGGGCAGGGCTCAAAAGGTTGATGCTGTTTCAGAAGGGGAAGGGGATGTGATTTTGTAAATGGTTGCTATAGGTACAAAAATGCCTGTTACATTAGAATACATTAAAAATGTCTTGAAAATATTTATTTTGAATTTTTTTTAAATGCTACAAGTATTTTCTCATAGTACAGAACTGATTTATTAAAAAAAAAAAACATTCGTAGGGTATTGCTTGAGCTGCAGCTTTAAGTAAGTGATCCTTTCTGGCTGGTGTAGTGGGACTGCAGCATTAAGCATATGCAAATGGCAGCATTTCCCAAGGCTAGATTAATCAGTGTTACAAATGTGGCTCTATTTGCTGAACAGACGCCTAATTCCCTGACACACACGCATACAGAATTCTGAGGCACACACAATCTCTAACGTTTTACACAAGTGTGTCTGAAATCCTTACACTTTCCTGCTGACTTACATTTTACTGACAGTCAATAAAAATATTGCCCCGGCAATTTGCTGCAGGAAATGAATTATTTGGGCTAGTACCGGCCACCTCCATCTGCCACCCCCAGGCTCAGCGTCTCTTTTATAAATCCAGGGGAGGTTCGGGGGTTGATGGGTGCTGGAAATAGAGAGTAGAGACGGGCAAACATTTTTTTGTTGAGTTTGGACCCGCATTGGACCCGCATTGGATCGCCCGGTTCCTTTAGTCTGCGGATTTCGGCGGATCAATCTCAAAAAGCGCGATTTGCGTTTGCGGATTTTTAAAATTGTTATTACCCATACGCTCCGCGGATTCCGGCATCCATCGATGGGTTTGTGGAATCCAATCCGCGGATTAAACAATTCTTTGGAATCCGTCCCCGGGTTGTATCTAATGGCGAATGTTGGTGAATCCGCGCGGATCAAAACAGCCGAAATCCGTTTGTACATTTTTACACCACAAAGTGGATTTTGGGAGAAAATGCCAGTTCATCTTTCCTGTCTTGCCTTCAAGCTCCTCACCCCTACCACACGCAGCACTTATCACCTGAGATCTGACTCCAAAAAAATGTTTATGGTCCCAAGGCTCAACAAAGTATCCGGCTGCTCCTCCTTCTCTTACTCTGCACCCCAAAACTGGAACAATCTACCGGAGACTCTCATATCCACCACCAGCTTAAGTTCTTTCAAATCTAAGGCTGTCTCACATTTTAATCTGGTCTGTATCTGTTTCATACGCCTATAATATATATTATCTCTAACTGTGCACGCAATGTCTTGTATATAATGTATAACCCTGTTCACTTATTTAACTGTATTTGTAACCATGTATTATAAATAATAATAATAATAATAGCATATTCTTGTATAGTGCTGCTAGTTTTACACAGCACTTTACAGAGACATTTTGCAGGCACAGTCCCTGCCCCGTGGAGCTTACAATCTATGTTTTTGGTGCCTGAGGCACAGGGAGATAAAGTGACTTGCCCAAGGTCACAAGGAGCCGACACCGGGAATTGAACCAGGTTCCCCTGCCTCAAACTCTTGGTGCCAGTCAGTGTCTTTACTCACTGAGCCGCTCCTTCTCCTATTATTATTAATCATCTTAACTCTGTGCCCAGGACATACTTGAATACGAGAGGTAACTCTCAATGTATTACTTCCTGGTAAAACATTTTATAAATAAATAAATAAATAAAATACATTTGAATGAGTTTTAATATACTGAGCATCCTTTGATTTCTATAGCAGGTGTTAGCCACCTCCCCAGAAGTGCAAAATATTTGCACCACTTTCCTGTTTGTGATAACTTGATGCCAATGTTCCCAGTGGTTTCAGCTGCAAACTGTAACAATATATAATGTTACATTAGTAATATAAAAATACATTGTAGCTGCTGAGTTACACTGACTGAAGGATTGATTGAAACTGAAAGGCGGCCATTTAGTGAACCCTGGGAAGCAGGATCTTTGCTGATCGATCACGGGAGAACGAATCGGTCGGCAGCTTCGGTAATTAGTGTTCATTAAAGGTAATCAAAGGCTGCTTATATTAAAACAGAAACATTTTTTTTTTACGTGCCGCTTGGCGAGCTTCTTTAATTTAAATGTGTCTACACTACGTCTGGCAAATATTCAATAAATATTTCCCCTTACCTCGCCATTCATTTTATGCAGATTTTGGATGTCTTTTTTTAACTGAATGCATTGAATTTTCTAAAATTAATAATCATCGGTATTATAATTCAAAATGCAGAAAATAAACCATTAGCGCTGCTGTCTCGCCTGAGCTTTAGGGAAGAGAAGAGTTAAACACGACGATATCCCACATACTGTTATTTTTTTTTTCTTTTCTCTCTTTCATTCCCGTTTAGAAAAGCGCAGTAAACATTTAACGACGCTGGCTGCGTTCCTATCACAAGAAACTGACGCCATTTTTTTTTCTGGCCCGAAAAAAAGGACCAGTGTCAGCGCAGCAATCCTGGCATTGCGGCGGGAAAAGTCGCCTCACCTCAACGCACAGATACTTTGTAACTGCAAATAGCAGATTGCTGCTACAGAATAACATGTCATGTTTGGAAACCCCAGTAAAAGTGCACACTGCGATATACAGATGTGTGGGGATACTCTTTATTAATAGGATTTAGTTGTTTTATTCTGTCACCCTCGGCTTCCCTATCCCCCAAAAACAACATTTCTGCAGCTGAGTAGAAGACCCGCTAATATTTTCCCCAGCCCGAAGACGCATTAACTCCTTTCTTCTTGTTCCCACCACCAGACTGCTTCCTATCTGCCGGGGACAGGGCTGAAATATCCCTTTGCTACACTGCAGCAAGCACAAAAAGTTCAGCTAATCCTCTTCCTCCCAGAGATGGAGCAGGGAGGAGGGGAGAGATTGTTATCTGCAGCTCGGGGAGGCCTGCCCTCCTCTTTCTTCCTGGCAAGTTTCTTCTCGCCTAATTGAACATCAGATCCCCCCTGCTCTGGTTCCCAGCCATGCAGGGGCCTTGTGAGGGAAACATCGAACCCCCCCCCAGTAAATAAGGACTCGGCCTCAGTGGACGAGGACCAGTCACGAGATGTGTGTCACCTAGAAGTGTTTCCGGACGCTTTTTCAGAGACGTGAGCTGGCTGCTTTGTCTCTCCTGTCCCTAAAGACGCCAAATCGCGGTTTTCAACGTTATTGGGGTTTCTGAACTCACGCGAAACGTTTTGTCGTCATTTTAAAATGGCGTCTCAGCGTTTTCTCACGCTGCTGTGGCATTGGCTGGCAACGGACGGCATTACGAACGCCTCCGGAGGTGAAGGGGTTAAATATCCTTGTAGTTGTCGATTCTGTCCCGTGCAGTGCTTGGCTGTCCATAGCGTGTCCTGGAGCCGGGGAACGCAGTCTTTTCCCCCCGCGCCCCCTGCCCCCTCTTTACCTTCGCTACGCAGTTGTGACCTCACGTTGCCATGGCAATGCGCCTCCGGAAGTCGCCTGAGACAACGTAAATGAAGTTTACGCAGGCCTTCGCCATTACCCCGGCATTTCATTTAAATGCCTTGGGGAACCGCGCCGGGCCTCTGCAAACCCTGCGCCCCCCAGTTTGCGCACCTCTGTCCTAGAGTAAGGGACACCAACACATCCGTTTTATAGGATATTCCTGCTTCAGCGCAGGTGGCTCATTCAGTCCATGCTTCAGCACAGGTGGTTCAATAAGTCACTGCTTCATCACAGGTGGCTTAATCAGTCCCTGCTTCAGCACAGGTGGCTCAATCAGTCACTGCTTCAGCACAGCTGACTCAGTCACTGCTTCAGCACAGCTGGATCAATCAGTGGCTCAGTCTTTGACTGCTGAAGCAGGGATAGTCTTAAAACCTGACCTGTTGGGGGGTCTTGAAGACTGGAGTTGAGAGCCACTGCAGTAAGGTATTCGGTAGTTTGGACATCACGGGATGCAGCCTGGCACTGCACTTCCAGTCCAGCGACTGACCACCAGTGATTAGGGTTAATCTCTCAGAGCACACGGTGCCCCGAGTCTGCTGCGGTCATTCTGTACAGAAGGGCGACATGGAGCAAGCCAATATACCAGATCCAATATACCAGATCCAATATACCAGATCCAACATACCAGATCCAACATACCAGATCCAACATACCAGATCCAACATACCAGATCCAATATACCAGATCCAACATACCAGATCCAACATACCAGATCCAACATACCAGATCCAATATACCAGATCCAACATACCAGATCCAATATACCAGATCCAACATACCAGATCCAACATACCAGCTCCAACATACCAGATCCAACATACCAGATCCAATATACCAGATCCAACATACCAGATCCAATATACCAGATCCAACATACCAGATCCAATATACCAGATCCAATATACCAGATCCAGATCCAACATACCAGATCCAACATACCAGATCCAATATACCAGATCCAACATACCAGATCCAATATACTAGATCCAATATACTAGATCCAATATACAGTACCAGATCCAGATCCAACATACCAGATCCAATATACCAGATCCAGATCCAACATACCAGATCCAATATACCAGATCCAGATCCACAAACGGAAAAGACAAATCTTGTTACTTTCAATGGGATTTAATAAAAAGAAAGGTAATCTGGTAAATAGCGCCCGGTTTTGCAGCGAATGAGGGTTAAGTGTCAAAGCAAATTTGGTGTAAAAATAATGCAAATTGCATAATTTTCATTGTGCGTCTATTTGCGCCAATGTGTCAAGGTCTTTGCGGCAAGTTTTGCACAGTATGCGTCAGCTTGAGATTTGGGGGGTGTCAAAAGGAGGGGGGTTACGTGACAGATTGTAACGAGGTGCATCAAACTCTGCGTCTCCGCGCGTCACACTTTTTAAATCTTGTTTTAGCGTAAAAAAAAACCCGTCGGGATTCAGGCGGGATACATTTTTCTGGCTAACAGTTTGTGTCAAATGTAAGAAACATTTTCTTATTTTTGACACAAAGGCGAGCAGTAAATGGAGAAATGGCGTGAAAACAAACTTCTATATCGAATCAGCTCCCCAAAAAGTACATGGGGGGGGGGGGGGAGCAGTGAGAGGGAGCAGGGAGGGGGAGCTGTGCATCAGTGGAAAGGAATCCCATTTAAACCAATTGCTGGTTGTCCTGTTATAATTGTGGTGCACGTGCTGTGTAAGTGAAGGCCCATATGAAGGGCAGCAGAGTGTAGAAGGAGGTGCAGTGGGAGCCAGCACGCAGGTGTAACACCCCCTACTACCCCGCCTGGCAGCCAGAGATCGGGTGTACAGTGAAGAACAGATACAGTCCAGTTGTGACTTGCTGACAGGGTTTTAGAGTGTTAGCTCAGTGGGTTACCTTTTCTTCTCAGGGTGCTATCTTCATGGGTTCAGGCCAAGGCTGCCAGGGGGGAAATAATGGTAGAACAGGGCGCCAGGATCTTTTCAACAGACTCTTTATTTGCTGCCCAACGTCTCTCCATCATACACCAGGCAGGGGGTTCATTGCAGGCAATAAACGTATAACAACCTCAAGCCTTTCTTCGTTCTGAAGACTGTATGTGGACAGGGGCTTACCCCCTCAATCTTCTACGCAAGATTCGCTTCTTTTGGTGTGTAACTCTAGGATCCTGCACTAACAGAACTTGTCCCTATCTAGAAAACAATAAAGAATACTCTCTCGTGTCCCCCCTCCCCCACCTCCCCCTCCCCCCTCCCCTGGGGTCTAATGATAATTTGGTGGAGCTATATATTTATACCTGCGGAGTGGCCAACCCCCCGCCCCAGTAACTGGGCTGATCTAAGTGTAGCAAAGGCCACTTCATCCTGGCATGTGGCGCCAGCATCTTCCAGGCAGGCATGTGCCTGAAAGTGCAACAATCAAGCAACAAATGGGGGTGTGATCTCACCTGCCGAGCCTGGTGACTGGTTAACCCTGGCACTGCCTGCAGCTTACCAGGGCTGACATGCCGGGCAAGGGGGAGATTTTAGCAGAATGCTACACAGGTAAGAGAGAACCCGTGACTCTGGCCAGGTTGGCATTGCTAATAGAGGCCACCACACCAGTGTGCCAGGGCAGGGGGAAAGCTCACCCATTTAAAGCTTTATTTGTAACATTTAGGATCAGGGGGGTTGGAGCGCTGCAAATCCTATGTAAAGGCGGACGGACCAATTGGTGAAAAAAAGAGGCACAGACAATAAGGGTCACGGTTCTGAGGCTAGCATTAGTTATCAGGCGGACTTTTTGAAGTGAAACTTCTTTAGCGGCCCCGACCACATGAGAGTCTCCCTGGCAGTAAATTGCCTTGGTGGTGATGGATGTATAGTCCAGGAAGAGACGTCACTGCTGGCAGAAGAGGCCGTCAATGTTACCAGCTCCCTCCAATCACCGGAGAGGAGGAGGACCGAGACACACACATACACCTGGGGACTCAGACAGCGTGTGTCCGATAACGAGGAGGAGAGGGCGGGGGGGGGGGGGGGAGAGCGCAGCGTGTGCCATGTCCCCGTAGCTCGGGGGGAGGGAGGCGAGAGCACTGAGCATGCCGTGTTGGAGGGAGGGAGGGGGGGGGGGATGCGCTGGAGAGCCTGCAGGACATGCTGAGCGCACCCTCCACCCGAGCGCCACACTTGGAAGACACGAACAGTGACACACACACTGACGCACGTGCACATACACACACAGTGATGCACACACACAAACAGTGACACACACACACACTGACAAGTACACACATACACAGTGACAAGCGCGCACACACTGACACACACACGCACTGACGCGCACACACACAAACAGTGGCACACACACACTGACAAGTACAAACATACACACACAGTGATGCACACACAAGGAATTCACAGTTACTATAAATATAGAAGTGCAAATAGCTAAAACACGCGTTCTAAGTCAAACTTCTTTGCGTTTTGGCGCTGAAATTGTGTTTTGATTTTTAATTAAAAACATCACTATCACAAATACAATTTCTGTGACAAAACGGTGACAAAAGACAAAGACGTTGCACTTAAAATGCTTTTGATCGGCACACACGCACTTTTTTTTGTTTTTGCATTCGATTTAACAGGTGTACTTTTCTTATGGTTTCTTAGTCATTAACAAAGTTTTGTCTTTTTCAGTTAGGAACACAGTTGTTCCAAACAAGGTGTGGCTGGTCGGCCGGTAAACACGAGACAGAGCGTCTGCTCTGCAATTCCAGATACCATAATAAAAGATGAATGGAACACTGCCTGGGTCAGAGAGGTACTGTACGTGCTGGGACACCCTGCTGCCAGCATTATCCAGGGTGCAGGCGTGTAGGCCCCGCGTGCTGCCACTGCAATCATCTAGCAAAGAGAAAGTCAGTGGAGCTAATGTTACAGATACAGGCAGAGTGCAGCAAGGTATTACCTGCTGGGACAGGTAATAATAATTTAATCAGAAACTATACCAACGAGTGTGGTAAAGCAATAAACGCTCACTGCAAGAGGCTGTGCAGAAGCAATGGTGTGCACCCGTCGGATCTTGGTCTATATATATTTAAAGCCAACATTCAAGGCCCACTAGAGGCATTGATGTGACTCAGAGTGGGGGGTCACAGCTTGGGGGTATGGGTTTGGTCCGTAAAGGGGATTAATGGTATCACTAGGTGGCAGTACTGTTGGAACAGGATGCAGCAGGGAATGGTGGCCTGCATTCAATGGTCATACAGTCAGGCTGGCTTAGTTACAAGAAGAGATTGGAGGGCTGAAGGTGCCTGTTGTATGCTCAGCCAATAAGGCCTATGGCCAGTGGAGGGCAGGCGTGAGGCCAGGCATCAGCCTCCCAGAGCTGTCTGTCCTGGGGGGACCATCTGGCAACAGGAAAATAAAGGTGTCATGGTTCCCAGTCTACGTGTCGCTTAGCCAGGTGCTCTCTAACATGTAGCTTGCAGGCCCTTTGGGGTAGGATGAGAAGAGGTCATTTAGCCAGGTGAGGGGAATGATGGCCAGCAGGTTTGGACAAGCAATGTGACCTAACCTTCTTTATGAGAATGATTGTACACCTGTTGTCATTATGCGTGCAGCTTTCCCCCACGATATGTTCAGTTTCAGGAGAATCATCACAGCTGTATTGCCGGCCAGCCGGGACCGGATGCAGCAAAGAGTGGCCGGATATAGGTGCCAACCACATGCTGTATAGTTGGGCTTAAGCTGATCCTAAGGGACTCAACAGATTAATGTATCCAGGGAGGGTGGGGGCCTTGCTAGGCTGCTAGCTGGGCTGCAATCCACCCCTGTACAGGGCTTTGGGTGCACCATATTTTAATGGCTGACCATCAGTTTCTAGTTTGTTGTGTTAATAAAGCTGTGACCTATCTTATTCCTATTAACAGTCTCAGGCTCTTTTATTTTGGAAAGGCAGCTTGCCGGGAATCAGCAGAGAAGGCCGCTTATGGCTAGTGGTCAGCAAAAAGGCACAGGGAGAGGGAGAGCGCTCATATGAGGGCTGTGATCACTATGCCAATTAATCATTGTATGGTTCTATTTCTGAATGAGCCACTAAAGAAGCCTTCTGTAGTGGAGTCTGTATTTTTCCCCAACACAAAAAATAGTTGAGTGTATAGGTAACATATCCACCATGCATTAAAATATGTTTATTTAGATATGTTTAAAACAATCTTATTTGTATAGCATGTACTTACCTCTATTTTTTTGTCTCAAATACAAATGAGATCAGGAGAAAATAGGAAGAGTTGTTTGAGTCTGTCTCCCTCATCAGTAGCCTATTTCCACTCCTCATCTACTTGCTTATATGTGTAACGGGTATTCCCCCTACCCCAATCGCAGGTAGAGTGCATGTGAGGGGGAACCTATATGTTACCAGGTGTGGTGCATATACCTGAAGGTTCACAGGAGGCCTGAGCCTCCGCTGTTTGGATCCTGGGGTGCTTCTCTGGAACGTTTTCGTCGGTCAGCGCCTCCACCTATGTAGGATTCTATAGGAATGTAGAATGGCCCAAACATAGGAACCCACATACACAGTAAGCACATACACCGAAGTATATATAAGAACAGTTTGCTGTATACAACATAGAACATAACTCATACATCAATGACAATAACCTTAGTGTCACTCCTGTAACACTGGGCCTCATAGGCCGTAACCCCACACCATATATCCGTGAGTTCCAAGTGTCCCAAGAGTCCCACAACCCCACCCACGTGTGGGACAGACCTGCCCACTAAGATGAAGTGTATAGGTGGTGCACTTGGTGACTTGGATAATACCTGCCCGGTGCTACTGCTACCGGGTGTGCAGATGACCTTTACTTGGAATCCCTTCCTCCAGGAGATGATCCAAGATGCCTCCGCCTCAACGGTGGGTGGCTCCCGCATGGAGTGATCCACCTTTATAATGTCTCTTATCTCTGCTAACGCAGAGGATGTTATACCTTCACGCAATTCACCGTCACAGCAATTCCCAGGATAGTTACGTTTCCTGGCTGGACCCTCACTTGTCTAGGTTCTACAGGACCCTGTCCCTAGTCTAAGGGGAGTCCCTGTAGTAACCACAAGCTGAGGTGAGTAGGGCCTAGCTGGGGCCTAAGGGGAGACTTCTGGTCTAGTGCAGGAGGCTACTTTCCTCCCTGCACAAACACACCCTCCCCTCTCTGTGTCCCAGCTCCTACTGACACTCTCACACTCGTGCTCCACTGTCAGCTTCCTGACTCCAGCATGCAACATTGTATCTCCATTGCTGCAGGAGAATCTGTAAACCCTATTGGCTTCAATGCAGCAGGTGATAGGGGTGAAAGGGCAGTCCCCAGAGGCTGCTGGGAGTTGTAGTACCTTAGGGGCCTCTTTTACATTGGGGCCACGTGTGTGAACTGTTATGGCCGCCGCCGCCGCTGCTAACTGCGCATGTGCGAACTGGGGGATGTCCCTGACTATGGAGCGCCTCTTCCCACTCCCTGTAATGGCCGTCGTGTCGCTTCTGGGGCTATACTGCGCGTGCGCGAGCTTCCGCGCATGCGCAAACGCACACAATATGGCGGCACCCTGTAGCTGATGTCGCCGGGAGACCCCGGTGACGCGTTCACCCCTGCAACTGCCCTCACGCTGTCGCGGGTAAGAGAGAGAGAACTGAATGTCTGGGGGGCCAGAGGGGACCTGGCTACATATGTATCCAGTCCCAGTGTCTTGTATGGAGTATGTATCATGGGAACTTGACCAAGCCATATATTGATCCTCTAAGTCTCCCCTCTTTCCCTTCTTGTTCCATTGCCTTCTCTCCCTGGCTCTATTATCCGCACTGTACCTGCCATTCTCTGACATGTCCTTCCTCTCTGTGCAGTTGTCCTGTATGTTCCCTCCATCGTTCTCCAAATAATAGTTTTGCTAAGATGGTGGTGAAAGGGGGGACTGCACATTGTTTGCCATTGGTTCAAGTATCCGTCCCCCCCCCCTTTCTATTTTGCCATCCACCTATTTTGGAGAACCATTGATTGTAAAATAATTTTGTGAGGTTAAAGCTTGCAGCTGTTATGACATTTCCAAGATCATCTTTAAAACGTTGACATGATCACTAAAACGTCAGTAACATTTTTTGTTCATTGAGTGCTGAGAATTCATTCGGCCCTTGATCTAAACAATATACCATATATGGTAGACTCTGATATTTCATATTGAGTGAGTCACAGTCACACCCTTGGACCTAACTCTATTCTCTAATAACGATACATAGACATCAAATAGTTTCTGTACATTCTAATTCTGGAGAGTGTGAATGACAGTTAATTGCATGGGTGTTACAGAGAGTAGTGTAGGCGTGAAAATAACAATGCATTTGTGTCTAATGGTACCTTTGTTTGTACTTGAGTTTGATATCAACTTTTGTATTAAATTCCTTCTTTGCATTCTTCCTGTTTGTTCTTCATAAGCAAAAACTAAAAAAAGAGTCATGTGAATTAGTGCACCCAATGGGTTCTGCAAAAAGGGAACTTTTCTACAGGAGGCTTGAAAAGAGGGTAATTCATATCAATCTAGCTATCCTAACTCTCCATGTCATGAGATTTTAATGCAGACTGTATTTGGTAACTAAACCTATTTTGGTTCTTTTTCTAAGAAATTGATTAACACACATTCCCAGCTAGCTCAAACTCCCACACCCACCACATCATGAATATATATGTAGCGGTCATGTAAAATGCCTACAGTCATCTCTCCTGCTGGCAGTAAGGCCTGGTAAGCGTGGGCATGCCAGCAGTAATCATGGAGGTTTTCCCTCACACCCTGGTGGGGTGCTCTGTGTATGGCTGGGACTGGTCACATGCTCTGACTCCATGGTTAGTGATGTCAGAGATGTGTCAGCCTCAGAAGCTTACATAAGGCACAGCACTGTGTTCTAAAGGTTGTTAGTTGTTCTGCTGAGAAAGGAGTTCCAGCTCTTGTCAGAGCTGAGGAAGGAGTTCAAGTTCTATCAGAGTGTCAGTTATGTTATAGTAACTCCATGGGAGGCTGTGTCCAGGGACCTGGCACAGGACAGTGATTCCTGCGGGAATAAGTGAATCCCTGATCTAGGTGATATACCTATCTAAAGGGAGCACTGGCGAGATGAGAGGCTGAAGATACTCCTTGTGGAGGGCAGCTATGCCCGCCGTGTCAATAAAGATGAGTTCAGCCAGAAACCCTCTCGTGTATCTATCTGGAATGAGTGTACAGAGAGGAGCACCACGGAGGAGTTCCTCGCCAGGATCATCCCCTTGCGGACGCAGGGACCCTGGTGAGGTGGAGGCGCTGCACTGGAACTAGGTGAGACTCAGCACACTACCTCAGCTGCCTGTCTGACGGGTCCTCCCCACACACCATCATGCGGGAGACTCAGGAGTCCTGTAGCCAGCAGGTGCACCATCAGGCATATTCACACTGTAATGGGGTCCGGTTAGACCACAGGGGCCAATGTGAGATTGGGTGGGTCAGGCCGGGCCAGAAATACCGTTACATTTGGAGGCGAGCTGCTGAGAGCAGATCCGTCAACAGGACAGGCTTTTAGCTAGGTCACTGGGAAACAGGGAGAGTGTCTGCTGCCACTTTGTGCTGCGTAGGGACGGACCTAGGGGTGGTCAGGGGGCTGACGGGATATTGTCAGTTCGCAGGGACAACCTAGGGGCCTGAAGGGAGTGAGGGGTCTGGAGCGGGCTATAGCTGACCGAGTCACCTTGAGGCAGTGCTAGTTGGTAGGATGCCAGAAGGGACAGCCTGTTAACTTGGTCAGGAGTCCTGGAGAGGGTCTGCGCTAGGCTGACCAAGACAGGTAGACGCCCCAAGTACTGCATGCAGAGCCAGCCAGAGTACCTAGCCATTCCAGACACTCACCGTAGGGAGCACAGACTGGGAGGAAGGAGTCACAGCAGACACTGAGAGAGTGAGCCTAGCCTGAGGTAGTGCAACACTGGGTCACACCTAGATAAGGTACACATGTGGTGGTGCATCTGAGCTAATCTTTATTGTACCGGTGTGGTGGCTGCCCCGCAGAGTGGAGCCTCATGTACGACAACTGTTATGAGAGAGTGGAGGATCCACGTGGCGCGGAGAACGTAAAATGGCGGACAGAGGCTGATGGGGAGGGCACCCGTGGCGTGCAACCCACTGAAGAGCAGACTGTCGCTGAATTGTCCTTAACGAGTTTGCTCTGGAGCGGAGCAAAGGCCGTGGCTGCCCCGTTTTTATCCTGCCTGGGACAGCGAGGGGCCACCTTTGAAGAGTGTGAGGACATTGCAATAATTGGGGGAGAACCCCGTGAGGAGAGCGAACGAATGGACTTTTTGGGCGCAAAAACCAACCAAAATGGCGGTTCCCGCTTGCTAGGGAAACCGCATGGGCCAGGCGCAGAAAAAATGGCTGCTGCAGGACTTGCACAGAGCTGGCCGGGAATGGCGCGAACAGCAGAGCCCCGCCCTGAAGGGGGGCATGGCGCGAAAGCTATGGCTGCGCCGGGATGGACAGTGACTAATTCAGCCCCTGTGCTGAGTCAACCGTTGAGTTTGTGGGACCCTCCCCTGATTTCTACCAGGGGGAGTGACTTTCAATTATGGCCTGTGGGGATGCACCCACTGGGCCCAGGGACTGATATCCAGACGGCGCCACTACAAAAAGTAGTTCCGGCCGTGGAGGTGATTTGCAAGCAAAGGTACCTTGTGCAAAAAGCTGCTGCAAGGAGAAGGCGGGAACTAGCCGCGGGAAAGGACTCCAGCTCTGGGGAGGAAATTGGCGCGAAAACGCAGACCGCGCCCACCAGGACTGAGAGAGGTGCGGCCTTAATTAAGGGGCATGATATTCCCCTGTGGGACCCGCCCATTATTGCAACCCCTGGGGGCGGGTTCCAGCTCTGTCAGAGAAGGGAGGAGCCGAAGCAGGGAGTGGCGGATCCAGCAACTTCCACCAGTCAGTTGCGAGGAACCACAGAGAAGGAGAGACCTGTACAGGAAGTGACTCCTGTACAAAGAATGGCCTGCTCCTCCACTGTGGGCACTATGGTCTCCACCCAGCCCTACTCAGTGCCCGGCGGGGTGCTGGTGGTGAGGGTGGCCAATACTGAGACGGTGGTCGGGCTCTGCCTACAATGCGGGCTGCCCGGAGGTACTGTGAATACGGTGGCACGTTGCCCTCATTGCGGGACTTTGTATCTGTGGCCTATGCCCACGTTCATCCCAATACAGCCTGCTGACCCCCCGGTGGATGTGACACGGCGCTCTGCTGAGTCCCCGGGCGCGCTGTGGATCAACCGCGCGAGTCCCGGAGACAGGGGACTGGAGCCGGTCAAGTCGGCTGGGTCACTGGCCATTGAGGCGGCTGGATTAAACCCCGCGACAGGGGCAAAGAGACTTTCACCCCGCCCCGAGACCCCTAGGTCGGGGCGAGGGGACTACTCTGATGAGGACCTCCGTGAGCTGGCGGTAGCAAAAACGGAGCGGAAAAGACAGGCGGGAAGGACGACGCCCCGTGGGGTGAGTGACCGGACGTCCCCCGCAGATCGGCGATCCGACCGACGGAGTCCTGCCACCCCAGGACATGGCAGAGATGGGAGAGAGACGCCTACACCCCTGCGGACGGGTAAGCCAAAAAGCCCTATCTCTTACCTGGTCACAACAGACGGCGAAGCGCTGGAAGGGCCGCGCCAGGCCCAACGCGCACGTGGAGGGACGGCATCACTTCCGGTGGCGACGGCGGAGCAACCGGATGTCGTCGTGGAAGAAGAGATCCCGCATGGGGGTCCAACGCGAGATGGCGACGCTTCCGGTTCCGGGGAGGACGTCACTTCCGGTGGCGACGGCGGAGCCCAGGAAGGGGAAGCAGCGACGCTTCGGCGATTGGGGGAAGGTCCCCAACCGCTCGTATTGCCCAGAAATCGGAGAGACGATCTCAGGACTGAGGAGGGTGAGACATCATCCTTGGACCAGTCTACGGACAGCCAGGAGCGGGTCGTAACCCCGTGGGGTCCCGTCCCATGCCCCTATACCCAACCCCATGCCCTAGCTAATGCCCCTACCCCTATCACACGGTCACCGGGTTCACCGCCCAGCTTGGAACTTGTGGACATACCTTTGGGGGGGGAGGAAAAACGGACTGGGGAGAGGCAGCTCAGTGGAGCTACGGAAGGTGATTCACGGGGAGGAGGAGAATTGAGGGTGGCGGATACAGCACCCCAACCGGCAGTAAAGGCTCCGGGGTCCTCAAGGTGGTTCAACTCGCGATCCACAAGGTCGTCAGGGGTATTTTCATTTGACGACGACCGGGAACCAGGGCCTAATCCCTTTAAGGAGACCCGGTGGTGGGCTCCACTATTTGAGGGGTACTCCGCATGGATGGACCGTACTCGGTTCCTCATCCGGCGGGAGGACGTGGTAGATTTCTGGTGGAAAGAGGGAGAGTTTACACCCGAGCAGAGGGACAGGGAACTACAGAAGAGGTGGTTCCAGCTGGAGCGTAGAGACATAGCGCCCATGGGTCCTGACACACTGTCAGATCCAGTCGATCCTGATGAGCCCCTATCATGGGTGTTACCTGGGAGGGCAGGTAATGCTGATCTGACCAGGGTCAGTAGGGCGGAGAGGGCTATAATAGCCAAATATAAAAAATCCCATGGGTTGGAGTATCCCTATGTTCCGGAGCCTCTGATGGATGAAATTGAGGACAATAGGGAAACGTGGCTCCAAGAAACTATAGAGCTGTATTTAGCCAATAGGGGGAGCGACATTGTAGGTAAGAAGGCGGAAGAAAGGATAGACACCCTGATGCGAGTGTGGAGCATAGGGAGAAATGTTCACAAACATAGGGTGACCTATGTGCCAGAGAGAGGATCACCTAGGCATTATTATGTTACGGTCCTGGATATGGGTAACCGGGAAGTGAGGAAACCTGACCCAGATCACTATTATTAAGGGGGTACTGAGACATTACGCGGGTTCGTGGCTGCTGGTCGGGGCGGGCTTGGCGGATGACTGTATTCATGTGTACTGTATTATGAGGAAATTTGTGTGATGTTAATTATGTTTTCCGTTACAGTGCTTCCTGGAAAGAGGTATACAAATTTAGGTCCCAGCGAGGACGATGGGATTCACCAGGGGGAGAATGTAGCGGTCATGTAAAATGCCTACAGTCATCTCTCCTGCTGGCAGTAAGGCCTGGTAAGCGTGGGCATGCCAGCAGTAATCATGGAGGTTTTCCCTCACACCCTGGTGGGGTGCTCTGTGTATGGCTGGGACTGGTCACATGCTCTGACTCCATGGTTAGTGATGTCAGAGATGTGTCAGCCTCAGAAGCTTACATAAGGCACAGCACTGTGTTCTAAAGGTTGTTAGTTGTTCTGCTGAGAAAGGAGTTCCAGCTCTTGTCAGAGCTGAGGAAGGAGTTCAAGTTCTATCAGAGTGTCAGTTATGTTATAGTAACTCCATGGGAGGCTGTGTCCAGGGACCTGGCACAGGACAGTGATTCCTGCGGGAATAGTGAATCCCTGATCTAGGTGATATACCTATCTAAAGGGAGCACTGGCGAGATGAGCGGCTGAAGATACTCCTTGTGGAGGGCAGCTGCCCTGCCGTGTCAATAAAGATGAGTTCAGCCAGAAACCCTCTCGTGTATCTATCTGGAATGAGTGTACAGAGAGGAGCACCACGGAGGAGTTCCTCGCCAGGATCATCCCCTTGCGGACGCAGGGACCCTGGTGAGGTGGAGGCGCTGCACTGGAACTAGGTGAGACTCAGCACACTACCTCAGCTGCCTGTCTGACGGGTCCTCCCCACACACCATCATGCGGGAGACTCAGGAGTCCTGTAGCCAGCAGGTGCACCATCAGGCATATTCACACTGTAATGGGGTCCGGTTAGACCACAGGGGCCAATGTGAGATTGGGTGGGTCAGGCCGGGCCAGAAATACCGTTACATATATTTATGTCAACCAGAGAGCTACTGAGCGTGGCAAATGTAAACAACAGGAGACACGGGTGCCCAATGCTACATCCCATTGACAAAACATACTGTATATGGTAAAAAGTATAAAGTAAAATACTTCAATAATAATAATAATATTAAATACTTGGTTACCAAGTATTTAATATTATTATTGAAGTATTTTACTTTATACTTTTTACCATATATGTTTTGTCAATGGGATGTAGCATTGGGCAGCCCCTGTCTCTTTTTCTAAGAAAAATGTAGAATTTAAAACTGAGGACTTGACATACTGGTCAATACATGAAATTAATTTTTCAGCCAGCTTTGGTAGGAAAATTCAGAAGGTCTCATCATCCAGTGACGTTGATTGGGCTGAGGGACCTTTCTCATGAAGACAGAGCATTGGCCAGTATGATATAAGGCTACAATCTCTGGATGACTATAAACTAGGTTGGTTATTCTGTATAATTATGCAACATGTTAGCTTCAAAATGTGAAACCCCTGATGAAGCACAGTACAGATTTTTTAATGTTTTGTCTCTCTTATTCACTACGATTCTAAGTCACTCTTCGACTTCATTACATAAAATGTATATTTACTGTATATAATTTCTAATATGTTTAAGATTTATTTTTGTTAAAAACATTTTATTGCACAACCACGCAATAACAATTTCGAGAATGACCATTGCCAAACTGCCAGGGTAACACTTCAAGATATATATTTATTTTGTTATCATTAAGGACACATTTGCACAATTCAATTGTACTAAAAGCAACAAATACAGTTGTATTTTGAATAAAAATTGGTGTAAAACACAGGGACTGTGTAGATCGGTAACAAATCGTGTTCTGAATAAAACCCTACTTTGAAAATTGACACAGTGATCTGTATATTGGTAGAAGTACAGACCCAGTCCTTATTTTATTTAATGCATAACTTTAAGGTACTTTATTCGCAAATATACAAACTATTACCAGATCTGCTATGTTGAGTTTGCGCAGTGGTCGTGCCCGCTTACAATGACCTTCAACTTTAACACAATAACCATTGGGAGAGTCTTCCCGCACAGTAGAGTATTTCTGTTGGTGTATTGGAAGGACTATAGTGCAGTGGTAGTGCTATATTTATTGGTAGAAGCTAGGTTTCCCGAAGTTTGGGTTCCCAAACAGCTATAGTCCATATTGCTCTTGTAGTGCAGCATTATTATTTTCTAGAAGAGACTCAAACAATAGTTGTTGCTTCCGCCATGTTAATCATCTTCTTTCGGTCTCCGGAGTCTTGTCTTGGTTTCTTTCTGTCGACTTCTCCATGCTGCAATGATATCATCATCATCCATTTCTTCTTGATCATCGTTACTCTTCCTGTATTGAGACCATCGACCCATGGAATATTTGTTTTCCTTTAGACCATTCTCATCTTTATTTCCATCCTCTTCAGACTTCTCAAAACTCTGGTTAAACTTTCTCTTTGCACCCAGTTCTGATGTGTCTGAATTGTCTGAATCCCCAGGATCTTCTTCACGACGAGAGGTTCTAGCCGTCGCTAAAGCAGGATTCTCCAATCTACTGTCCTCCAGTGGTGGCTCTGGGCTGTCTTCCTTTAAATGTCGAAAGTCGTGAACGTTAGTGTTTCTAACATAGCAACTCTCCTCTTCCTCTGCTGTTGATAATCTAGATATGGCTCTATGTATTTCTCTGTCAGTCTGGTAAGAAGACAAAGAGTTGGTGCCCTGTTCTGTTAGCTTTCTGGATAACCCATAACCATTTGTTTCAGAGTCCAGTTCTCTCTGGAAGCCTGATCTTCTTGAATACCTTTCAGAAATATTTTCATTCTGAGATACTGTTTTGGTGTTACTGAGCCATGTATTCACATTCTTTTCTAACTCTGAAGAGTTGGTGTTTGCCGTATAACCTGAATAGGAACTTGTTTCAGATTTGGTCCAGTCTCGATTCACAGACTGCTTAGAACTTCGCTGTCTAGTGTTCAACACACTTTCTTCCCCTTCATCATCCTCATTATCTTTTGCCTTTTTCTTCTTAAATAAGCTGCTGCGCTTGTTATCAGTGACTATTTTCTCCTTTTGGTACTGGGACATTTTTTCACTCACCTCCATCCTCATCTCGCTTTCTTTCTGGTTTAGCTTCTTCAGGTCGATATCATCTATAAAAAGCCCGTGGAGGGGTTTACTTGTTTGGGTAATCTTTCTCCGTGCATTAGATACATCTGTATTTGAACTCATTGATGTGTTGTAAGACATGACAGAATTGGAGTCTGTGTTTCTAAAGTCACGATGTTGCAAAACAGTACTAGATAAGCATGAACCACCAGCTACACCAAATAAAGAAGACTTTTCGTCATCCACAGGTCGGCCTAGATCTCCGGACTTGCTGGTACTTAGTACTGAAGAGGGACGGGACATCATCATGATTTCGTTCTGTTTTTGTGCAATGGTTTCACTGACTACATTCGTTATCCAGTTCTGAATGCTGGCCATGGAAATGGTATCACCTGGTCCTATTGGCATGCTGGGGAGAGGTATTGTGGGAATTTGTGGTTGGCCGGCAGCACTCCTGGGCTGAGACAGCTGGGATTTATTGCTTTGCATGCTCAGTACAGAAGCTGCATCATCAGCACCACTAGTGGAACATCTACTGGGAAAAAATGCAGATAGTGGGATGCTTCCACTCATAGCACTCTCAGTCTCCCATCCACAAACAGACTGGCTCTCTTCCAAAGTCTGCTTGGAACGTTCCAGGATCTCTGCTCTTCTCTGCTTCCTTTTAATCGTTGCAGTGTCCTCACCTTTCGTAAGTTCCACAATCTCATCTTTGTTCTCGTTACCCACCTTCTGTTGTTGCTTTATCTTCCATGCTTGGTAAGCGGTTAGGTCAACGTCCGACTGGCTCATTTCTTCACCCGGTGTTTGCCCAGGACTTTCTGCACCGTTTTGCGTCTCAGAGGTCTGTGAGTCTTTCTTGTGGAATCCAAACTGAATTCTTTTGATTTTCCACCTCTCCAGGGCAGTAAGTTTATTTTTGTTCTTTTTACAAAAGTTGTACAAAGAACTGGTTTCTGAGAAAACACTTTCCTCATCGATGTCCTTCTCCCTGTTTTTAGTGTCATGGTCCACCCTGTCTTTGTTCTGACATCTTTCTGTTGCTTCCTTTTCAATTTCCTGGAGCCTTTCATTCCATATATCCCACGTGCTGTCTGTAGATACAGAGTCAGTGCGCCCTCTGCTCATTCTGTTGATACCACTGGCCTCCAGTTGCTTTTTCAGTGTCCGTATTTCCTGAGATGTCACACTTTCTACATCACTTAATTCACTTGGAGAATATCTTCTTTCCCCCATCAGGGAAAGTCCATCCTCATCAGGTCCAAGTGACTGATATTTCGCATTTTGACGTTGCCAATCATGGATCATCTGCTCTACATAATCCCCACATCCTTGTCCCTGTTCTGGGAGTTTCACGTCTTTTCCATTGTCCGTTATTGATGGGTCTCTTGCTGGCAGTCCTTGCTTTCTTCTCCATTCTTCATATAACCTTTCCTCCTGTTCTTCATCAATAAGGGTTGGCTGTTTAGAAACCACACTTGACTTTCCCATTAGGCTCACGGCACTGCCCATAACACTAGTAGTGTCTTCTTCCTCAACAGTAATAGAGTGAACTTTGGCTCCCATGATGCTACTCACATCTTCTTCTTCCACCATTATGGAGTGAGCTTTAGCTTCAATAACAGAGCCTTGACTGTTGGCATCATCATCTTCCTGGTCTGATATTTCTCGCTCTTCCAATAATGCCTCATTAAACTCTCGTAGCTGCTTAATGAATCCGTCATTGGGGTAAATGGCCCGTTTTTTGCGTATTGTCATCAGGGCTTCTTGGATGGTCATATGGTGGAAGATCATTAGATATGCAGCAACCAGGACCGCTGATCTGCTGATACCCATTTCACTGTTTACTAAAACTTTACCTGCAAGCAAGGAATGAAGACAGTTATTATTTTGTTGGCATGAAACAATAGTTTGAAAGACATTAAACATCTCCCAAATGCACAGGTTATCTTGGCAGCGGTGCAACTAATACTGCAGAGAGTAGGGTTGGTTGCATGCTGGGAAAACCAACACGTGGTCACTACAAACAATGTTTTGAATTCCATAGTAATGTATTTTATAACCGATATTTGAATTAGAGTGGAAAGACATAAGGGGCTCTTTTTAAAAGCTGCAAAGCAGATTTACTAGGAAAAAACATTCTTATTGGGCCCCCAGACATTTTCTTGCGTGATAATTCGGTTGCAGTGTTCTTACACCTGTTTTGCAGCCACACGACTTTGATAGATGATCCCCACAGAGACCAGGGATACTCGGCAAAGAGCTGACATTTTTGTTTGGCATGTTTGTAAACCAAGGTTGGGAGGCATCCCACACGAAGGTATTTATTACTAGAAAGTATCATTTATAAGTGGCATAATAAAACGTTAATTAATTAATTTATTTTTTTTACATGAAATTGCTAGTAAATTGCTTTTTTTTTTTTACAGTGATGATAAAAAAACACAAAGGTTACTCAAGATATCAAATCTAGAACTATTTCAAACAAAAACAGCTTAGTGGGGTATAAAGGGTTTCTTGGTGCGCAACTGCTGCAAAAATATCCCATTGGAAGCCAATGATTCCTGTGTACTATGATCATAGTATATATTTATTTTGTGCATCGACATTCGTGTGCTAAAAAAACATAGTAAAAACCTTCACTAACTGTGCGTCGTGTGTACACAGGCCAGGACCCTTCACATGGGCCCTGGGTTGTTGGGCAGTGCCGGACAGAGACAGTACGGTGCCCTGGGCAGGCTAAAAATTTGTCGCCCCTCCTCCTGCAGCGTCGCGGCATCATTTGACGCCGCATGAAGTCCCGTTGACATTTAAAGATGGCGCATCAGAGTTTCAGGCGCGGAACTCGGAGAGGCGGCGGCGGCGGCAGCAGGAGCAACGGACATTGACAAGTACGCTCTGCCACGTGAGACATTGACGAGGGCGCTCGGCCACGTGGGAGATTGACGAGGGCGCTCGGCCGCGTGGGACATTGACGAGGGCGCTCGGCCACATGGAACATTGCGCACCCTGTCCCCCGCCACCGCTCCGTCAATGTCTCGCGTGGCCGAGTACCCTCGTCAATATCCCTTGCTGCTTCCACCGCCCCAAGTCCCGCACGTGGCCGCCACTCTCACGTGCCATCTTTAAATGTCCTTCGGCATTGCTCAGGACTCAGACATTTAAGATGGCGCCGGGGTTTGAGCGCGTGGCCTCCCGGGCAAGTGCCTGTCCAGCCCGCCCCTTAATCCGGCACTGTTATTTGGTGGGTTGATGGGGATGGTCTGTTAAGTGGTGATGGAGAAGTTCAATTCATTTACGGTAGCTTAGGCCCGGCATAGGAAGGAGCCCGGTTGGCCTAGGCCAATCCCCAAGATAGATCAGTCTGGACCCCCTTTGCCGGGTCTGCAACCCCCCAGTGGCGCCCCTGTTTTTTACCTACCATTCTCTTATTTATTCTATATTGCATTCGTTTTTAATTATTATTGTTTAGAAATATTTACTCTTACATAGCACTGAACATTGAACAAAAAGAAATACACATTGGCTAAAGAAGGTAAACAAGACGGCTACGAGATGACATTCTACAGATATACAATAAATGGGAACAATGTAAGTAAGTCCATGCCCCAGAGAGGTTACAGTCTCGCCTAGTTCCCTGCCTTCGATAGCAGTGCAAGCGCTCCCACGGATCAGCAGCACGTAACAAATATGGTGATCCATCATTTCCAAAATATGTAAAATGAGATTTTTGCAATTATCATACTTTGATACAATGGGAGTTTCTGAGCAACAGTGCCCCCATCGGCACTGTCGTCCCTAACCTAAATACCGCCAGGGTGTTTAAATAACGAATACAGTCAAATATAACTATTCAGCGATCTCTCTTTCACTGCGATGTTGCCCATTTTGTGTACGGAAAAGCGCCTTAAGTGGTAGTTTGCTCAGAAGGCTAACATTCTGGGAAAAAGACGACGGTTATTCACACGCAACGTTTTGGGGACGGTATTTCTTTAGCACATTTTTAAATGGCAACTCCCTTTAATATGATACCGGAGTCTGTCTGCGAGATGCAGAAATAGAACGTCTGTCACTACTGACAGGAGAAGACTTATCCACCGAGCCACACGTGACAGGGTGTACGACCTCTCGTGCATTTGGGGACAGTTTATGTCCCTATCAGGGGACCAGGCTACCTCTGAGTGACAGCGATCAGTCACAGAGAGGGGGAAGTTAGTTTAACTCTTTCAGGCCCCACATGGAGTAGGTAGATGACCTCTGTTGCTTGTGGAGACTGATCTCCGACAGGGGATGATTCATGTACCTGAGAGACAGCCACCAGCCATGTGCTGAAGGAGACAGTGAGAGCAATTAGTAATTACCCCATTCAGCCATGGGGAGGGCTGCTAACCTCAATCAACGCCACTGAAAAGGCTTGAGCTTAACCCTTTAGCAGGGTGTTCTTTGTATATTAATGCCGGACACAGAACTCTGTGGCTAATAAAACTGAACAGGCTGCAAAGTACAATGGCATTGAGTATCTCTATATACTTTCTGGTTATGGTGATCTAAGTAATAACCGGGACACAATAAAAAAATTACTTCTAAAACAAAGGACATCACTTAAAAAATAAACATTATAATGGTATTTGTCTAATAGCGTCCCCATTTATGCTGTATTATTGATTTATTTCTCCCTCTCCTCATCCCCTCTCCTCGGTCATTCTCCATCCTCTCTCCCTTCATCCTCTCCCTTTCCCCTTGTCCTCTCTCTCGCCACCTTCCGCCTGTCCTCTTTCTCTCCCTCTCTCCCCACCCTCTCTCTCTCCCTACACTGTCTCTCTCCCCCTCTTTTCTCTTTCCCTCTTCTCCCCCCCCCCTCTCCCCTCTATTCTTTTTCTCTCCTGTCTCCCACCACTTACCCAACCACTCACACACTTGCCCTCTCCCACACACTTACACACACTTACCCCCCAAGCACACACTTGCTTACCTACCCACACACCCTTACCTTATCATACCCAGCACACTGCAGCCAGGGAGAGTAGAGCTGCGTGTGCCGCGCAGCACCACCTAATGGCTGGTGGAGGTATTACGCTGCAAACCCTTCTCTCTCCGCTACAAACCTGAGTTCTGCAAAACCGAGACGTTACCAAGATCGTCAGGACACAGGGACATCTCTTTAAAAAACAGGACTCTGGTTGACCTTTACCCTTGTAACATCTGGAGATCCCCAATAATGTTTTTGGCGAGATGTTACTTGAAAGATGAAGCACTTGCCCATTAGAAGTACGTTGTTATACTCAGTACCACTGTACATACCTACTTGTTATTTTTAAAGGGGCGTTATCTGAGTAATACCGTTTGAAGTTTATATTAGGATGTTAGGCCCATCTTATGCAATTTGGGGGAAACTAAAACCCAACATTTTCTCCAAATCATGTTATTATGTCCCACTTATATTTATATGCCTTGTTATTGTTAGTCTTAAAATAAACCCCAAACTCCCGATGATTCATCAGAAAACGCTCGTGTTTGTCAAACACCAGCGGTTTATTTTAATCCAGTATCCTGCCAGTGAGGCCCCTCTCCCAGGGAAGGGACCAACGTCCCCTGGGCTTCTTATTTGGAATACAAACCTGTGTTAAAGGCCCCGCTCACCGTTAGGGGGTAAGTGACCACAGCCCGGGTGGGTTTATATTTGAAATATAAATTGGAAACAATTAGGAGGAGTTGCTTAACTGCAGCCTTCGAGCCAGCCCAACAGGTCAGGTTTTCAGGATATCCCTGCTTCAGCACAGGTGGCTCAATTAGCCCCTTCAGCATAGCGGGCTCAATCAGTCCCTGCTTCAGCAGAGGTGGCTCAATCAGTCCCTGCTTCAGCACAGATGGCTGAAGCTGGGATACCCTGAAGACCTGACCTGTTGGGCGAGGCTTGAGGACTAGAGTTGAGCTCCACTGCAAAAAGGTTCTGTACTGTTTTGGTACTAACAGGTTTTCAATGCACCCCTCTCCTGTCACTGGGTCCAACATCCACTTCACTGGCGCAGGCGGGATTCAAACTGCACTCTGTGATACTCAAACTATATGTAACCCCCTGTGTATGTCAGGCAACACAGGCACAGCCCCCTAACAGGTTCCTCTCCATTGGACATGTGACTATGATGATCCAGTAAAGAGGCTGGTGTAGGAGGAGGAGGGACAAAGAGGGAGAGGAGCTTTTAACAGGGGGCAGCCATGACAGTAGATCAGATCTGCGCGGGCCTGGAAGTGTGAGGCTCGACCGAGAGCCATCTGCGCGCTTACCACATGGAAGGCCTGGACAGTAGCAAAGCCCTACTCCTAATTGTCCCAGATACGGCTGATGTGTGCATTAATGGAGTGATAGGGGTGAATCCCATGGGGGGCAACTGCAAATACAAGGGGAAATGATGTGTTACACTGCTAAGGCTACGGCCCGCTGTCTGCGCTGCACGTGTGCGGTGCGTGCAGCTCTGGAAAAACTGGCCGCGCAGCATGGCGGCCACCCCTGGTAGTGGGCCGGGTCCCATTGAGGGGCGGCTCTTGCCCCACCATAGAGGGCGCAGCAGCGGGGACCTGGCCTAAGACTGTATATGTATTGTGCATGTGTGATAATCATATTGATCCTGCTAAAGTGCCAAACAGTATTATTGTGGAGAGGGACCATGATATGTGGGACATCACTATGTGTTGTTAACCTGCCACTGGCCCTAGCAATGTTGTGAATCACACTATTGTAGATAAAGTCAGAAGGTTTCTAGCTAAAGAGTGGGCCACACTGGAAGAGTTCCATAATGAGATGTACCGTGAAGCATCCACTGCCTCTATGGGACAAGCCACGGATATACCCCAGGCCCTTAACACAGCTATGGGACAGTTTGTGCACTCCACAGGGGGGAACCACTGCTATAGGAGGCTACTAATCTTCTCAGAAGTACGCCCAACTCCCCATAGTGAGGATGACTTTGAAAGTTGGATAGAGCAGGCCACAGAGATGGTGCAGGAATGGGGGAGCTCAAACCAAGACAAAAAGGTCTGGAATGCGGAAAGCCTAAAGGGGCCAGCATTAGCCACAGTAAGGGCTGTCTGAGAAGGAAATGCAGTTAGCGCCCATAGCGACTACCTGAGAGCCTTAGAAAATACATTTTGAGCTACTGAAAGTGGAGAGGAACTGTATTTAAGATTCCGGATAATGTACCAGCAGGAAGGTGAGAAACTATCTGAGTTCTTGTACAGACAGAGGGTGGATTTACTGAAGGTAGTGAGGAATAATGGTATCACCCCATATCGAGTGGATTGCACCCGGGTTGAACAATTAATCCGGGGGGGCACCTGCTGGGAAAGTATTTACCCTCTATTTGCGACCAGAGAATGGAGAGAGTCTCCCTCAACGTTTCTACAACTACTATGAGAAAATCGGAATGAGGAAGAACAGATCGCCCAGCCTCAGGATGGTCCACTAAGAGTGTAGCAGCAGCTAGCCAATGGGGATCAGGATATAGTGCAGCTGGAACATGGCCCACCAAGGAAGGAACGACGTGGGCATTGACCCGATAGGCTAAGTGAGGTGTAGCCAAGCATGGGCCAAGCAAGGGAGACCACAAAAGAGGTAGTGGAATTGATGAGAATGGGAGAAGTGGCGAGTGTGAATAGTCGAGATGAACGGCGGTCACCCCATAAAGAGAAAACCTCAATGACGGTAGGGGTATCTGGGGGACCTAATAAAGAGAAATCCCAACTATTTACCCCTAAATAATGCTGTAACTTGGCTGTGCTAGTAATATTTCATCCAGCCAAATGGCTTTAATATCTGGGGAAGAACAGGGAATGTGTAAATGTAACCAATGTCTGTAAGAATGTATTTAAAAGCATGTATTCTTTTATTCCTTGTGACAATCCTTCCCCCAGTTAGAACTGTTTCATGATGTGATTTGGGCAAGCTGTGTGTAATTCTAAGTCCTGTCTTTTACATAATTAACTTATGTCTGTATTTATGCCTGTGTTAGCAATTCCTCCCAGATTAGATACCTGGTAGTGTGTGGTAATGAAATTAACGTCAACCCATCAAATGTAAATGATGTTATGTGCCTGTTCATATAATTTCTATGGAGTGAGTTTCTGTAATCCCTTTAAACTGAACTGTTCCGTAGAAAAGATGTGGTCAGAACAAAAGGTATGGAACTAGTTAATACAATCAGTTACCAGGTCTGAGCCCCAGGAACAGTTTCTCTTGGCTGGATACCCTTGCTCAACGTTAAAGGATAGCCAACAAGGGGTATATAAGGAACCCTGCTGGTCAGAGCAGTAGACTAACAGAGGGAGAGACACTCTGGGAAGAAGTGTGGAGAAGACCATCTGAGAGACACTCTGGGAAGGAGTGTGGCGTTGGACTGTGACCAGCTGGAGATACATGTCAGATTGGCTGCTGTGTGTTCAGCGCTCTGATATCCTGAAGCAGAGAAGCGGACAATGGAACCCCATTTGAAGTGGGTCCCTGCACCTAGGCAAGGTAGATCTCATTCCTCAGACCCCCCCGTAAGTGTGTATATTTTTGTATTTTGTATTCTTGTGTGTTTCCGTGGTCTTATCCAAAATAAGCCTCATTTTATTTCACTGCCTTGTTTTGCCCTGTGACTGATCCCTTAAATATAAATGGTGTTAAAAGACCTGGTCTACCATGATAACCCCAGGTGGGGGAGAAAGCCATGGAGAAATCCTGATCCCTAAACTGGAGAGTTGGTTTCTGCTATAGATACAGGGAAGAAGGATACTATGCGAGTCAGTGTCTGAACATAGAGAATCTACCGCAGGCAGTGAATCAATTAATCTGCTCTCGCTCGGCCTCAGGAAATGATCTAGTGACCCAGTAAAGGAGCATACTGGGTCCCGAGTGCAGAAAGGCTCCATTCGCATGGCACCCACAAGAGATCAGTCTACTTGAAACTTACCCTGGTGACTAATGGGACCCTCAGCACAAGTGAACGTGAAGATTAAGGGACAAGTATGCAACATCCTCTTGGATAGTGGATCACAAATATCCATAATTTTCAAGCCCTGGTATGATCGGTACCTAAAACACCTGCCATTGCAACCACTGGGTCTAAAATCATCTGGGGCCTCAGTGACATTAACTACCCTTATCTAGGTTATGTATTCGTGAAGCTTGAGTCTCCCGGGGGTCTCAGGGGATTTTTATGTATTTTGGGAATAAAGTAAAAGAGTGGTAACTTGGGTTGTTTTACAATCAAAAATTCCAACTCCTTTTTACTAATAACCCCATCATCATAACCCTTTTCCAACCATTTAGATAGTGCCATCCCATATTCAATAGTGGGATTCCAATCCAATGTGACATATGTGACCCTATCATCAAGTATTCTTCGTGACTCTTCCTGATACCCCGGGAAGACCCATCATCTCGGGAATTGGGTCCTTGTTATCAAATTTATCCCAATTTGTGGACCACTTATTACAAAAATATGTGGTATAAATACCATCCCACCTTAAAGACACATCGCATGTGTTACAGACTATTCAGAATCTTTCATGGGATGAGAGTTTGGTTTGGGTCACATGCGACGTTGTATCTCTTTATACCATTATAGACCATTCTATGGGTTTAAAGGCCATCGAGTGGGCATTGAACCAGGATGCCAACATGGAACTCTCGGTAAGAACTTAGAGGCCATTCAATATATTCTCACCCATAATTATTTTAGTTATGATGGCCATTTTTACCTCCAGTCGTGCGGCACCGCGATGGGCACCAGGTTTGCACCAAGTTATGCAAATGTATTTATGGGTATGTGGGAAGAAAATTACATCTGGAACCATGGGTGCAAACCTGGTGCTCTGGAAACGCTATATTGACGACGTGCTGTGCGTCTGGAGGGGCACTATGGATGATCTGGAAGCCTTCAAGATTCATCTCAATACGAACGATTATAATATTAAATTTACGTTCAACACCAGCCCCCAGTCTATCAATTTTCTAGACTTAACCTTGTATATTTTTAATAGTGTGTTTTATGTTATTTCATGTGCACACAATTTGTCATCATAGCTGTTTGTTTTAACCCCACTGTTAATACATTCACCTTTGGTACATCCACTGTTATACCAGTACTGAAAGGGTTAATATAGGGCTATTTAAGATAATGGGATTGATGAGGCTGCACAATTCCCTGAAGAAGAGACGTTCCCCATCACGAAATGCATAGGGAGGAGCCTAAAGAGTTGCCGGTCTGGTGACTCATCTGGCACAGAGACAGTGATGTCATCACGGTGCGCCGGAACAACGAGGGTTGCACGCGGTGCTGCCAGGACTGCCAGAGACTGTGTGCTGGTGTTTAGCCGGGTCGGGCACTTCTATACTGTTTTTAAATCACAGATTGAATGTGAGTATGTTTCTGTTTTAGTTAGGAAGTGTCATTAAAGTGTCCACGATATTGCGCAATCCTTTCTCTCTTTATATCCCCGGTTACGGAGATCTGGGCACAGGAGTTCTGAGACATATTCAGAAAACATTTTCTCTGAGAAGGAGGCCTTTCCTTTCATATCCATCCGAACCAGGGACATCACGTGGGGTTCGTGTTACCCTGAAAACGATCGGATCTGGAAGACCCAACATACAGATTCTCTCCACCGCATGCTGACTTCCCACTTCTATTAAGTGGGCATTCTTTTGGGCATTTATACTAGAGGGCTTCATTGCTTAAAACAATACTGCGCAATGTTGTGTCTCTGGTTTATGTCTTAATATACAGGACAGTAGCTGCTGTGAGGAGGAACTTTACCACGTGTATTGAGGACTGAGTCCATTTTCTATTCTAATCTATCATCATTCAGAAGAAAAGACTCTTTCCACTCCAGTCACCACCATATCCTTTATGGACTTTACACATCATTTGTTTATTGTACATAATTGATTATCACTTATATGCGCCAGGTTTATTTCTATATTTGTATTTTTATGTTGTGTTTGGGTACTATTTGAGATAGTTCCCATATTAGAACACCGGGCAGCTTTATTGTGCACTGCACTATTTACACTTAGGTCTAGCGCTTGTTATATTATCACTTGTTTTTATAATTAGTGCCAGACCATTGGTGGCAATGACATGGCCGTGCGGGGAAATAGTTTCAGACAAGAATGTGAATTGACTATCGCTCACTGAACAAAAGGACCACTCCAGATCAATTTATCATGCCGCATATAAAAGATGCCTTGGATTGCCTCCCCCGGGGCAAATGGTTTTCAGTCTTGGACCTTTGCAGTGGATATTAAAAGATCCCAATGTGTAAACAAGATAAAGAAAAAATGCATGTATATGCCAATTGGGGTTCTACCAATTTGAGCGCATTCCCCAAGGAGTGTCAGGGGCTCCAGCTACTTTCCAATGGGTAATGGAACGTGTGGTGGAGATATGAACCTACTCGAAGTACTGGTATACCTGGATGACATAAAAATATTTAGAAAAACCCTAGAGGAGTATGAGGTCAGCCTGATGAAGGTAGTAGATCGACTGAGTGAGAGTGGGCTAAAATTGTCAGTAGACAAGTGTCAGTTCTGATGGACGTCTGTCACGTATGTGGGACACATTATGCGTAATTTAGAAGCCATTGCATCATGTCCGAGTCCCAAGCAATTAACAGAATTACGATCATTTCTGGGGTTCTGTGGGTATTACAGATGGTTCGTGAGCAACTTCTCGGCAATTGTACAGCCCTAATTAATCAGAGGTTACCCACCACCCAAAAGACGCAGTATGGCTGTCGGAGCCACCAGCCAAGATTATTTTAAAATAAATGAGCCATTTGGAGATAGATGGACTCCTAGGTGTGAAGAGGCCTTCCAAGCCATGTGCTTCATGTAGATGCCAGCTTAGAAGGGGTAGGAGCAGTGCTGTATCAGGAGAGTGCAGAAGGCCTGAGACCCATAGCATTCGTGTTCCGGGGGTTAGCGCCTTCAGAGAGGAATTAACCAGTGCACAAACTAGAATTGTTGGCATTTAAATGGGCAGTATTGAACAAATTGTACGACTATCTGTACGGAGCCGCCTTTGTAGTACACACAGACAACAACCCGCTCACCTCTTTCCTATCATCCACCAAATTGGATGCTACTGGTCCAAGGTGGTTAGCAGCAGTAGATACCTACAATTTCAGCCTGAAGTACAGACCTGGAAAAAAATATATTGATGCTGATACTCTGTCAAGAATTCACCGGGGTGCTTGGAACAGGGATGAGCATTGGAGAAAAATTGCCGCAGCTTGTGTGCGCACATTATGCAAACAAATTGAAGTACAGAGACAGTACCGAGACAGATCACGACTGTAAATCCAAACAGAGTGGCTGACTGTCTGGGGATATCTCCCACTGATGTGTCCTTAGTATACTCTCACCCTGCAGAGTTGACTATGGAGGGGTTACCCCGACTAAACCGGCAGGATCTTTCACAAGCTCAATGAAAAGTCCATGGCTTACAAGAAGTATGGTCAGCCTTGAGGGACCAAAAATCAGCCAAGACAGTCATCGGAAGGCACCCTGAAAGTTGACTCCTTTTAAAGCAATGGCATAATCTGGTGATCAGGAGTGCAGTGATGTTCAGAGTCGCCAAGAAGTCACAACACACCGTCACAAAGCAGCTTGTGCTTCCTTACAAGTTTAGACAGATGGTACTCAATTCTCTCCATGATGATTATGGCCACCTGGGCACAGACAAGACATTCGGATTAATGAAAGATCACTTCTATTGGCCTCGAATGGCTCTGGATGTTGAAGAATATTGCAAAAACTGTGGAAGGTGTGTGCCCAGGAAGACTTTACGAGGGCTGCACCATTGACAAACATCACCAGCAGTGGACCACTGGACTTGGTCTGCATGGAATTCCTGTCCTTAGAACCAGACAGCAATAATGCCAGTAATATCATAGTTGTCACAGACCATTTCACCTGGTATGCTCAAGCATTCCCGACAAAGGACCAACGAGCTACGGCACTACGGTCGCTAAAGTAATGTGGGACAAATATTTTGTCCTTTTATGGATTGCCATTCTGATCAAGGGCAACTCATCAAGGAATTACTGAGTATCTGTGGGATAAAGACAGCTAGGACAACGCCTTATCACCCACAAAGGGATCCGTAACCCGAGAGATTCAATAGGATGGTGATGGTGTGCTCGCCACCAACAGGATGGAACACGAGGCCGAGGTGGAGATATACAAACACCGACCTGTAGCTGCTAAGCCGCATCCGGATGAGGGACTTGTAGTCGTGGGTAGCTGGATCGGGGTAGGAGAAGGCAGGATAGTCGATGGCAAGCCGAGGATAGTCGAGGGGTATGGATCATAGAGGTCACTAGCCGGGTTGAGGGTTGGAGAGAACGGAGTAGTCGAGAGTAAGCCGGGGTCGAGAATAGGAGATAGCAGCGAAGTCGAAGGTAAACGAGGCAAGGCAGAGTACTTGTGACTAGCACACCTCATGAAGGTTTATACTCAGCCAATTCCTCATAGGCGTGCTGAGGTTTAGTAGCAGGTTAAGCTAATCCGACTCCGAGGGGCACAGCAGGCAGGAATCAGACCGGAGCCAATCAGGCAACTGCAGCTTGATGGGGGCGGAGCCTGCATCTGATCCTCACAGACGGGAGGCCTGATTACCCTTTGACCTGTGTTTTGGAGTGGCAGCAGATGGCATGTCCCCAACCACGCACATGCAGTATGTGCAAAGCCCCAAGGAACAGTTTCAAGAAGCATACAGACGTGTGTGTGTGTGTGTACGTGTGTGTGTACGTGTGTGTACGTGTATGTGTGCGTCAAATGGAAATATTACTGCCACCTTTTGTTTCTAAACCATATAACATGGTCCACGGTGATAATGGTGAAAGTCAGGGTTGCAGACCTGTCTAAGACATGCAAATGAGCATACAGTAATATTTCCATTTGCTATATGCTTTGCTGTGGAGGGTTTTTGTCACTTTTCTTTACCCACCATAACTTAACTAAGTGTGGTGAAACCTATCCTAAGCTTAATTTTGCAAAGCCGGTATAACGAACCCCCCACTGATGAGACCCATTAAGGTCGAAACGGCTGCCTGTGTGTGGGTTTGCTGGCTATGCATCTTAACCCAGGCTGTGCTCAAAGCTGTGAAATGCAGCACGCATAAGTTTACAGGGGATCATGTTATATGGTTTTGAAGCAAAAGGCTGCTCATTTGCATCTAATTTCCCAGAATCCCTTGCTGCAGTGGAAGTGCTGTGTGCTGGGTGATAATGGTGAACGGCAAGGTTGCAGACCTGTCTAAGACATGCAAATGACCATACAGTAATATTTCCATTTGCTATATGCTTTACTGTGGAGGGTTTTGTCACACACACACACACACACACACACACACACACACACACACACACACACACACACACACACACACACACACACACACACACACCACAGTGCAAAAATGTTTGCAGCTGAAACCCCGAAACCCCCACCAAATCCAAAACACAAACAGTTCTTAGAACCAAAGCGCCAGTGAAAGTACTGTATGCACACGTGCTCCTGTGTGATAAGGCTGTTTTTAGAGCATTGTATATACAGGTAAGTTATGTACCCAGACGTATCCAATAATTATAATCATTATTAAACCAAGGAGATAAAGGGAAAAGCTAATTACCAGATAAGATTAGAATTACATGGGACTGGAAGAAAATCGAAATATGTTAGTTTTTACATAGGAAGGAAAGAAGTGAGAGCCAGTGAATATTTCACTTTAAAAGTGACTAAATCTAAAGTTAAAAAAAATTGCTAAATAGTTTGTTACCTTTTTAATTTGCCCTAGGTGTAGAACCGCCCCTCTTAATCCCATTACTGGAGAGACACCTTTAACACATTATACATATCTCCCCCTGCAGCAGAAAAAGAGGGTTCTCTAAGAAGATAGCAGGGAAATCCCCGATGTGAAACATTTAACGGTTGCACAATATGACTTTGTGGCAAAAGACAATGGGGCTTATTCTGCAAGCTGCGAGACCGCAGTTTTGAGGAAATCCCCATTAACAACAGTGGGACTTTCCGTGTAAAAAACGACGACCTCGCAGTTTACTGAAAAAAGGCCCGTTTACTAATAGTAGTAATTTGTTTTGGGTGTAGGAGAAGGAGCGGCTCAGTGAGTAAAGACACTGACTGGCACCTGGTTCAATTCCCGGTGTTGGCTCCTTGTGACCTTGGGCAAATCACTTTATCTCCCTGTGCCTCAGGGACCAAAAACATAGATTGTAAGCTCCATGGGGCAGGGACCTGTGCCTGCAAAATGTCTCTGTAAAGCGCTACGTAAAACTAGTAGCGCTATACAAGTACATGATATTATTATTATTAATTCCTTTGATTGATTTTAACTTGATGTTGACTTTGTTACATACTAACTCTTTTATATTTACTATGGATAGCTTTACTGAGTAAATGTACAGTGCATAACAACGTGGCGTTCTCATCTGTAACTTTGCCTGGGACGTCACCTTTGACCTTTCTTCCCTCGTGCTGAAGGAGTCGTTTAGTGGTAAGAACGCTGCCTAGGAAGTGGAGGAACTGACACCCACAAAGTAGGCTGTAAGCTCTTCGGAACATGGACTCATCATGTTTACAAAACCTTACACAGTACCCATCACTGCGCCCATTCCGAGTAAGACACATCTATTCTTATTATTACCCCTGTACGTGAGGAGCGCTTCATCAAGGAATTCAGCAGCTGGCCGTAGGAACGTGGAAATGTCCGATTCTTGAAAATCGTCTACTTCAACGCCCATGTATTGAATCTCCATGCCGGAGTAGAACTCGGGCCCGGTGAAAACGGTGGTGCCGTGGCCTGCGTTCAGGATGTGGGTGATGCCCATCCGTTTCAGGCGTCCTTTGTTAACAGCCACACTCCTAAAAAGGAAAAAGGAAACCCCCGTAAATAACTAGAAGTTATATATAATCATTTATATAGGACCAACCATGGATGCCGTGCATTCAAGAGCAGCCACTATAGCACAGGGAGTTGCGATACAATAAGGGGATTAATGGACCAAGAACTTACAGAAACATTAGGAACGAATAAATGATGAGATGCATTGACCCTACACACGATCACGTGCTGGATAGCTTTTTGAAAGTAGTTGTACTGTACACGACTTCAGTGGAGTTCGTCCTTTAAATAAAGGGGCTAAGTTCAAGATAGAAGATAACCAACCTAAATAGTTTGGAGGGGTCTGTTGAAACGCCCCTGCGTTGGCGCCAACTACAGTGCTGAAGGGTTCACCAAACCTTTATAAATGTTGAAAAAGATGAAGGTTTTTTTTTTACATTAAAACTAAATGTCCATTGTAAAAGAGGGTAATTATTACTAATGGCTATTGCTCTCCTTAAGCTCCTCAAGGGTTTTTGTAAATTAAGTCTCCGAGGTGCAAATCTGGGGCAAAAGATGTGCGCCAGATTAATGAAAGGAAAATCTCCTATTGCGTTGAATGGAATTCTTTTGTTTGCTAAATATGGTGCGGTTTTGTGACGGTGCCGGCGGCAGTGGTGCAGAATCCAAGCGACAGGCAAAAGGTCAGGGAAGGCAGAAGGCAGAGAGGTCGGGGTCACGGTCCGGGGTCAGCAACAGGAATTCCAAATAAACAGGGAAGCCACAGGGATAGGCAAGCCACAGCAACAGGCTGCCCTCTGGAACAGGGAAGCCACAGCAACAGGCTGCCCTCTGGAACAGGGAAGCCACAGCAACAGGCTGCCCTCTGGAACAGGGAAGCCACAGCAACAGGCTGCCCTCTGGAACAGAGAAGCCACAGCAACAGGCTGGCCTCTGGAACAGGGAAGCCACAGCAACAGGCTGCCCTCTGGAACAGGGAAGCCACAGCAACAGACTGCCCTCTGGAACAGGGAAGCCACAGCAACAGGCTGGCCTATTGAACAGGGAAGCCACATCAACAGACTGCCCTCTGGAACAGGGAAGCCACAGCAACAGGCTGGCCTATTGAACAGGGAAGCCACAGCAACAGGCTGGCCTATTGAACAGGGAAGCCACAGCAACAGACTGCCCTCTGGAACAGGGAAGCCACAGCAACAGGCTGCCCTCTGGAACAGGGAAGCCACAGCAACAGACTGCCCTCTGGAACAGGGAAGCCACAGCAACAGACTGCCCTCTGGAACAGGGAAGCCACAGCAACAAACTGCCCTTTGGAACAGGGAAGCCACAGCAACAGGCTGGCCTATTGAACAGGGAAGCCACATCAACAGACTGCCCTCTGGAACAGGGAAGCCACAGCAACAGTCTGGCCTATTGAACAGGGAAGCCACAGCAACAGGCTGGCCTATTGAACAGGGAAGCCACAGCAACAGGCTGGCCTATTGAACAGGGAAGCCACAGCAACAGGCTGGCCTATTGAACAGGGAAGCCACAGGGATAGGTAAGCCAAAGAACAGGTTGGCCACTGGAACAGGGAACCCACAGGGATAGGCAAGCCAAAGCAACAGGCTAGAGTCTGGAACAGGGAAGCCACAGGGATAGGTAAGCCACAGCAACAGGCTGCCCTCTGGAACAGGGAACCCACAGGGATAGGCAAGCCAAAGCAACAGGCTAGAGTCTGGAACAGGGAAGCCACAGGGATAGGGAAGCCACAGGGACTGGCAAGCCATGGGGACAGCTTAGGAACAAGGAATGCTCAGCAACTAGAACCCAAGGTGGCCAGGAACACAGGGAAAAGTACACAATGCTCAGGCAGGGGCTGGAAGTCACTGGATGCTATTTAAGCCCTGGAACAGGTGCAGCCAATATAGCAGGCTGCCAGTAACCAAAATGTCCACAGCAGCCTAAGCCTGGACTGGAACCCTTACAGGTTTTCCTCTAGACTCCCCCAGGTTTGTAGCCTGTAGATGGTAGTAATTAGCTCCCTAAGTGCATCTGATAATTGGTGGCACTAAACCTTTGGTTTTGTTAATAAGTAAACATGGGAAGGATATTGATCCAGAGAGAAATCAGATTGCCAATATTTGGAGTCAGGAAGGAATTTAATTTTCCCCGTATGAGACATCATTGGATAATGTGTCACTGGAGGGTTTTATTTGCCTTCCTCTGGATCAATATACTGTAAATACAAGTAGAGGATAAGTATCTGTCATCTACATTTAGCATAGGTTTAAATTGATGGACATATGTCTTTTTTCAATCTCATCTGCTATGTAGCTACTGTATGTAACTATGTAACTATATATATATATATATATATAGTAACTGTGCAAAACAAGGCTGGGTACATCTGCTGTATACCACTGTCAGAGCTGTTTGCAATGCCTTGCAGAGTAATGTGAAGTCATGGTATGGCAGGTCTGGGGAAGGGCGACACTTTCCTTTAATCCTGAGAAATACAGTACCACTGCAAAAGGCCAATGGCAATAACCCTGTGTCGGCTTCCAAGATGCACTGTACCCCCAATGAGCAAATCATACTGAGTATTTAAACTGATACTAAAGGGATATAACAATAACAATCCCAGTCTCATGTGAGACTTCTTGGAGTATTTAATGTGGTTGGCAGAATTTAAAGTTATAGACGTAAATATTTACTGGCAGCTGGGGCACAACCCATGTGCAGATCAGGAGCGGCCAACAGGTGTTCCTCACACGTTTTCCGTGTTTCCTGCTGTGATGTCCACCTGCAACATCTCCTTATAACCACAACTCACTTCTCAGCAATGAAGACATTGGGCCAGACCTCATCCACAGAGCTCATGGGTGATTCCATACGATCCTTTATGAGATCCCTCTGTAGATCCATGACACACGGGGTGTTGAATAAGCTTCTGTCATCTATCTTCTCCTTGACTCGGTTATAAAGATCCTCCACAAGCAGCTGCTCTGCTGACTCCAGCATCTCTGGGCATATTGTACCCACCTTGACCTCCTTGTGCTTAAGCTCTAGGACAGAATGTCATTGTCAGTAAGAGAGACGAGCGGGCTATATTGTGTACCCAAATATGGCTACATCTTTTACTAAACATCAGTGCACTATAACATGCCCTAGAGAGCTACCTTGGTTTCCAAGCTCATTTACCATTCTTAGCCCTAAAGCCAATATACAGCATTATCCGTACTCTAAAGCCAATCTACTGAGCTATCCTAATGCCCACCTACGGCCACTTGAGACCATGTCCCATCATTGAAAGTATATTTGACCTACCGAGGTTTTAAAACTCATAAGGCCACCCAACAAAAGTAAATCCCAACCAATCTGAAACTACCCTATGTCCTGCAACCCCAGCCCTTCAATCACTGGCACAATCCCCCTTTATTAAATATTCCTTCTCCTCAACCCCGCAGTGCGGATATCGCGCAGGAGCACAGCCCGTGCCACTGCTCTAACCTCGAAGGTTATTACAGCATGGATGGTTAATGAAAATATGCTTCCCACTGAAATGCACCAACTGATAATGATCTATTAGGATCTTTATCTAACACGAAATGTAATACATTGTAGCACTTGCATCAGGGGAGGGCAACTCCTGTCCCCAAGGGCCACGAACAGGTCAGGTTTTCAGAATATCCCAGCTTCAGCACAGGTGGCTCAATCATTGTCACGGTCTTCGACTGCACTACCTGCGCTGAAACAGGGATATCCTGAAAACCTGACCTGTTGGTGGCCCTTGGGTGCTTTAGTTGCCCACCCCTGCCTTAGATGTACAGGGAGATCGTGCATCCATCCGTCACTAACATTCACAATACACACTGCCTTTTAGCTTCTGTTTTCCACTTGGCCATTATGTTCCCCAATTTCTAGCTCTTTGTTGTCATGTTACTTGGGCATGAAATGTATTGCTCTGACATTTATTACGCTGAGCAGTCTTGCTGTCAAGGTTACTTCCTTTTAATTCACCTAGCGCGTGGTTTGTAGCTAGACAATAAAGCACAATGAATACTGCAACAGTACTAAGATTACACCAGGTATATCCACTGACATGAATCGATAGCAACTACTTCAAGAGATAGGCAAGCAAAGAAAAAGCATCGTTATTAAACATTGCCAGCCGCAGCTTCCAACCATCAGGAACATAGCCTTTTTGACAGACTGAAATTGTACAGTAGGTGTTAATTGCCCAAGAAATGCCAATTAAGTGGCCATGTACCGATGCACTGGATAGTATATTCTGAGATGATGGACCATTTCCCGTTTGCATCAAATGTAAGACCATTCTGTAAAAAAAGAATGGCTCGAATTGTTCGGCGTAGAAAATGTATGAGACCTAAAATTATGAGCCCCCTTTTAAAATCTCCTAAAACCCCCAGTTTGGCAAACACTGCAGGAGCTTGATGCAACCGGGGGGCAAAACCTTCAGCATTCCAGCAACGATACAGTCTTATTATAAAGAAGCAGCGGTTCTGTGATATATATATATATATATATATATTTTTTTTTTTTATAATGTCTACCACTAGACTCGAGGTAGTCTCATTTATCAAATAATCTAAAAACAACAAAGATAACACCTTTAACCTTTTCAGTGCTGGACTGAATGCATTGCTGGCCCCTCCAAGACTCTAGTGGTAAGGCAACAAAACCATCTCCCTCCATATTGGTTCTTGTAGTGGTCCTGGTAATCTTAAAGCTGAAGACCAAGTTTGGGCAACACAAAAGCTGTGTGTATAGGGTATTCTGTGATATCCTGGTATTTTTAAAGCGTTTGAACCAAAATATGGAAAGCTACCAAACAGATCCTAACCTCTTCAGTGCCCTGATGACGTATGATGTAAGTCAAGAAAAGTACCTCCCCAGGGGCCTTCATGGTGAGGAGTGGCCAACTCCTGTCCTCAAGGGCCATCAACAGGCCAGGTTTTAAGGATATCCTCAGTCTTTGACTGAGCCGCTGATTGAGCCACCTGTGCTGAAGCAGGGATATCCTTAAAACCTGACCTGCTGGTGGCCCTTGAGGACTGGAGTTGGCCACCCTGATGTGCACTGTACGTCACTGCCCGTTGCTGGCCTTTTGAGTACTTTAGGCAATCAGGGATCAGTAAGTGCAGGAGATCTGTGGCCACGGACGTGGCACGACTCTCTGGCACGGGATGGGGTTAAATTGAGACTGCACATTCAAGGCTGTATGTCACAGTTACATTGAGTGCGGTTTTACCTTCATTTATGATCTGCTTAGCAGCCACCGATGACGAGAGGTGGATGGGCTCCATGAAGATGCTCTCGGTGTACGCATCCGATATCATCGAGAAGCTGGAGACCAGAACAGATGGAATAGAAAAGGTTAGAACAATGGAACCACTGACCTGGAAACTGTGCAATCTTTACCTTCGTGATTCTTTCATTCAATGTACTACATTGATTCACAGACCCACAATTATTAAACATGCATTTCATATTTTGATGCATTTGGTCACTTAAGCTTTCTGCACTTAGGGCGTTATTCCAGTTTCCTGGCTATAAAACCTGGGAAAACCAGTTCGAAAGAATTGCACCATATTTATTGAAGGGAAAACTCCAATTGCTGCCAATACGATTCCTTTTCTTTGATAAATATGGGCCGGTCTTTGCACGTGTGTTGCCCCAGTTTGGCTGCTTTGTATGACATGGAAAGGGAGACGCGACAAAGAAGATTTGGAACAATATGTATGCAAATTGCACCAGTTTCACCGCTTTGTATCAATGTATCCCGGTCTTTCCGCCATGTTGTGCCCCATATGCGCCAGCTTGTGATTTAAGGGGTGCTCCATTCCAGTCCTCAAGCCTCCCCCCCGCCCTTCCCAACAGGTCAGGTTTTCAGGATAGCCAATCAGGAGAAGGTGTCAGGAGCCTGGGGGAGGGGCCAAGGAGATAAGGAAACAGCATGGAGCGGAGAGAGGTGTGTGTGTGTGTGTCTCGAGCGTGTCGCACCTTTCACCATTGTGTCCAGTATTTTTGGAGAAGCCATCTTGCAACCCTACCCCCAGAGTGCTCTAGTGGTGTTAGGTCACCCCCTTTGCGGCAGGTGTACTTCAATGAGTGTCCGCTACCTGTCACATTGGGGAAGTCAGTTATCTCGCTGTGTCCCGGGCGCCAGGAGTTGATTGTAAGCTTTTGAGCACTGTGACTTTGACTTGACCAGTTCTATGGAGCAAACTGTCCCAGCTCCGGCCATCCAAAGGTTACTATTCCTCACCTCTCTGTGCCGCCACTAACATGATTTGTATGTTTTTACCTGTACCGCGCCAACCACACACGCACCTCCTTATAGAAAAGACAGAACACATATATGTGCGTTAAACATACTGTATGAATAGGGTGACCATATTTGTCCCAGCAAAAAACGGGATAAATGTCACGCAGGCACAGTTGGCGCTTGCCGACTGCGCATGTGTGAACGGCGCGCACCGACTGCACATGAGCGAAGAGCGCTTGCCGGCCGCTCATGCGATCAGTGTTTGCGGTCGCTTATGCGCCGGTGCGATTGGAGCTTGCTGATCGCGCATGCGCATGAGCAGCCGGCAAGCACCAATCGCGCATGCGTGGCCAGCGGCATAGAAAGCCAGGACAGCACCCCAAAAAGTTGGGACGGAGGCCATAAAAACAGGACTGTCCCGGTTACATTGGGACGTCTGGTCAACCTATCAGTATGAATCCAAGCCCCCAAAGAGTGCACTGAGAGATTTCATCGTGAGTTAGCTGAAGAAAAGAAAACGGCAAGAAGATTTAAAGTATATATAACCCCTTCCTGCCCGGGGATGGGGGGGGGGTTGGGTGGTGGGGGGGGAGGGGTGTAAATATACATATGAACAAAGCAGTCTCCACTCTGGTGTTATCATTGACGAGGAATTGTATGAGTCGGTATTAATGTTGCATTGTGATTCTTGGTTCATTTCTGCTAGAACTATAGTGTGGCTATCCTCACCCCCAAAGTTGGCCTTTGGGCCCCAGAGAGGTCTGGGCTTCAGGGGCTTCCGGTTCCCCAAATATCAGTTGGTTTCTCTAGCCGGAAAAACATCTATGTGAACACTAGACCGCAATGGATATAGATTCGGATATTTCAGGGGATCCCCGGAGCTTGGCTCACTTGAATGAACTCTGGGGACTCAGTGATACCCCAAAAGTGCAATAAAATGTTAGCATGCCCTAATGGTGTGATCAGCGGGTTCTGTCTCGTTGCTGGATATTCACCGTTTTGGAATTCACTGGCATTAGGAGTTACCATGGCAACGTCACTCTGGTTAATATGTGTGAATGGCAGCGGCCATTTTAAATGGATATCGTGTCATTAAAAAAAAAATATATATATATATATATACACATTTCAAGAGTGCAACTGAGGAATTTAAAATATTTGCATAATTAAAATACAGCATCAGATTGTGGCAGCAAAGGACTTGCTTTGGGGGGGGGAGAATATATATAATATATTATTTTCTGTCGGCAGATAGCCCTTTATTTGTGTCACTTAAATGATTTAGAATAAAAAAATACTTGAAGGTCGCTTTACACCTCTCCGGTGGTCACTGTGAGGCCCTCCTTCCACCCCAGGGATATGCAACAGCCCCCAGTATTCCCTACAGGCGGGGGGGGGGGGGGGGTTGCTGCTGGTATTTGGAAGGTGTTAAAGAACATTATATGCAGGTAGCAGGGTCAGCACATGTAATTACCGGTGGGCATATACTGGGTCGTTATTTTGAGTTAGAGGAAGCTGCAGACTATTGTCTGTGTGTGTATGGTCATACTAAGCACTGCTTTACATTGCAGCGTGTCAATTGGAGATTCCCAAAGATTATATGTTAGATTAAACACAGTTACCGGTTCTATTCCGTGCTTCCACTTCATTTCAATGCTGCCCCATCATATCCTACAATCCCCTCCTCCACCAACAGCCCCCCGTCTTTATCCCTCTCCCCCCTTTTGTACGTGATTCCTGGTTTCATCCCAGCTTCCAATTATAAGCGCACCAAAAACCACCCGTGACGTACGCAACCTCGCTACGAAAACACATCAGAAGGAGAAATAAAAAATAAAAAAAAACCCCTGTTCCTGCAGTGGAAATAATGGCGAGGGATTCAATCAGCGAGGACTCGGGCTTTCTGTATCCAAGGTGACAGAAATAACCATCCACATTCATCATGTTATATATTACAGGCGGATCGATACTAGGGCAGCCATCTGGATACAGGTCGAGAGAGAAGGATTGTCAAGCCCTGTGTGTTTTTTTTCTTCCCTTCATATCTTTGCCCAAAGCATTCTGGGAGCTGGGAGGCAAGACGCCTTCTACCCTGCGTTTTCAGCTCTGCTGTAATCGCCGCAGAATAAAAAAATAAGAGCATAAAATCCCCACATTTGGGTTTAACGGAGAAAAAAAAAAAATACATTTTAAAAAAACACGGAGGTCGTCGATGTAAAAAGAAAGAACGAAATGACCACCGTTTTTTTCCCCCCTTTCTTTTATTCACGCTTAACGGACGCTTCCTTTTTAACCCGTTTAATGCAGGAAAGGTCAACGCAGAAAACGAACCCCTTTGGCCAGCCGAGGGGGAGAGGGGGGAGGGGGGAGGGAGGGGGGGGAGGGGGAGGAACGAGATACATTTTGCAATGTTCTTGTCGCATAAATATGCCGCCAACCTTTTAGAGCAATGTCTCAAAGAGCTGTGTCCCCTTGTTCTCATAGTGTGGGGCAGTCTTGCATTAAACACAGTATCGTTACCTTTTAATGCCTTATTTAAATATTGAAAACAAGCATAAGTAAAAATTATTATTGCAAAAATATATATAAAATGTGCCATACGGGTAGCCAACTCCAGTTCTCAAGGGCTACCAACAGCCCAGGTATTCAGGATATCCCTGCTTCAGCACAGATGTTGCAGTTTCAACTGAGCCACTGATTGAGCCACTGGTGCTGAAGCAGGGATATTCTGAAATCCTGACCAGTTAGTGGCCCTTGAGGACTGGAGTTGGCCATCTCTGGCCTAAACCCAAGGTACGATCAAGTAGCCATGCAGCCCAATGTGCAGATGCAATGTTTGAAGTCAGGTTTAACCCCTGCCAGACGGGTCTCACCTTACATTGTAAATGAATGAGGCAAGCAGGGAATTCTCAGAGAGGAAGCAGTCTCACACAGAGAGTAACCATCTGAGACAAGCAGGGAATCTCAGAGAGGAAGCAGTCTCACACAGAGAGTGACCATCTGAGACAAGCAGGGAATCTCAGAGAGGAAGCAGTCTCACAGAGAGAGTGACCATCCTCAAGCTAAAACTGATTACACATCTGTTTTCTCTGTTTCTTGGGGAAAGGGTTATTACATGTCACGGACTACACTTTCATATGATGTATTTAGCCTAAAGGTGATTTGGGATGGTAATGCGCCTTTCAGTGCACGGATGCAGGGAATGGGGTTTTTGCTGTCTAACCTCCAGCCCTTTTGAGAAATCCCAAAAGGATAAACCTTTAACAAGTTCTGCTAATGCACGCACGTGATTGCGCATGTGTGCGGTGAGCAGCACTCCAGCGCAGTAACCTTTATTTAGAGACAGAGCTACAAAGAGGCAGATTCACCATGCCTCGGTTAGTCACTGGGAGTTAACGTCGAATCGGCTGCGCTAACGGCCAACCCATGCTGGTGCTTCATGAATCTGTCCAATAGAGTCCCCGGTCCTATACTGCAGTCATTTCACATGTCTAAGTGCCGCCCTCAAAAGTCCAACATTTATACCCAATGAGGACTCTGTAGGCTTCGTAGAATGAAAACTCTCCGTGAGCCTTTCAACCAAGTGTGAGAATGGGCTTTTCCAGCAGTAAATGGCAATGTCACCATCACCCGTGCCGATGACAAGCAAGTCCGAACCTTGCGGAAAAAGCTATATATGTAACAATTCTGTACGGTTCTCAGGCGTTGTGTACAATATGCACATCTTGTATACAGATGTAGAAATGTGGAGCCGGAGAGTTCCCACTCACGCTGGTTATCCTATTCAACTTGTGGTGAGACATATTCAAATCTGAATTAGAGATGCAAAAACATGCAACCTGTTTATATATGTAAATACATGCACACATATACATATGCAAATGTTTTTAGCTGCATATTTTTGCATGCTATTTTCTGCTCACCTCTCACTATGAGGTGAAAAGGCTAATTATTGTTTGCGGTATATTTTTGCACATATTAGTTGCATAATTTGCATGTGTAATTTGTATTTTAATACGCCTCACCATGATAAACTGCATATTTTTGCATATATAATTATTTTAATGTGTCTCACCACGTATAGGGGCATATCTTTGCATATATAATTATTACTATCCTCTTACCACGAGTTGAATACGTAGCTTAATGCCTCACCCTGCATTTAATTAAACGGCCACTCTCAGTGTTACAATGTTGGATGAAAGTCCTTCCTATTTAAACATGGATATTTGTTGAGTTTATTTTCTATTCAGTTACTCATCCCGCGCAGTACAGAATGTGCGACAGCACAGTACAGAATGTGGGATGGCGCAGTATAGAATGTGGGATGGCGCAGTACAGAATGTGTGATAGCGCAGTATAGAATGTGGGATAGCGCAGTACAGAATGTGGGATAGCGCAGTATAGAATGTGGGATAGCGCAGTATAGAATGTGGGATAGCGCAGTACAGAATGTTGGATGGCGCAGTACAGAATGTGGGATGGCGCAGTACAGAATGTGGGATGGCGCAGTAAAGAATGTGGGATAGGCAGTACAGAATGTGGGATAGCACAGTACAGAATGTTGGATGGCGCCGCACAGAATGTTGGATGGCGCAGTACAGAATGTGGGATAGCGCAGTACAGAATGTGGGATAGCGCAGTATAGAATGTGGGATAGCGCAGTACAGAATGTTGGATGGCGTAGTACAGAATGTGGGATGGCGTAGTACAGAATGTGGGATGGCGCATTACAGAATCTGGGATGGCGCAGTACAGAATGTGGGATAGCGCAGTACAGAATGTGGGATAGCACAGTACAGAATGTGGGATAGCGAAGTACAGAATGTTGGATGGCGCAGTACAGAATGTTGGATGGCGCAGTACAGAATGTTGGATAGCGCAGTACAGAACGTGGGATGGCGCAGTACAGAACGTGGGATGGCGCAGTACAGAACGTGGGATAGCGCAGTACAGAATGTGGGATGGCGCAGTACAGAATGTTGGATGGCGCAGTTCAGAATGTGGGATGGCGTAGTACAGAATGTTGGATGGCGCAGTACAGAATGTTGGATGGCGCAGTACAGAATGTGGGATGGCGCAGTACAGAATGTGGGATGGCGCAGTACAGAATGTGGGATGGCGCAGTACAGAATGTGGGATAGCGCAGTACAGAATGTGGGATAGCGCAGTACAGAATGTGGGATAGCGCAGTACAGAATGTGGGATAGCGCAGTACAGAATGTGGGATAGCGCAGTACAGAATGTGGGATAGAGCAGTACAGAATGTGGGATGGCGCAGTGCAGAATGTTGGATAGCGCAGTACAGAATGTTGGATGGCGCAGTACAGAATGTGGGATGGCGCAGTACAGAATGTGGGATGGCGCAGTACAGAATGTGGGATGGCGCAGTACAGAATGTTGGATGGCGCAGTACAGAATGTTGGATGGCGCAGTACAGAATGTGGGATAGCGCAGTACAGAATGTGGGATAGCGCAGTACAGAATGTGGGATAGCGCAGTACAGAATGTGGGATAGCGCAGTACAGAATGTGGGATGGCACAGTACAGAATGTTGGATGGCGCAGTACAGAATGTTGGATGGCGCAGTACAGAATGTTGGATCATCCGCGCACTGAGGGGACCCAAAAGGTTGAAAGTAGCTTTCTGTGAGTAGGTGCACCGGCTCTGCACTTCTTTAACCCTGGCTGTGCTGAAAACACTGTAACACGGCAGGAATCAGCTTATAGGGATCTATGTTATAATGGATTAGAAGGGCAAACACTTCCCTCTATAGTGGCTGGATTTTAGGGCATGACAAGAATATGTGCAGAATATTCCCCATTTCACCACAACCACGCCAACATAACAGGGAGACACCTGGGAGGAAAGAGTGTGACCTAGTCATGTACCATCCGAATATTAGTTTGTAGATGTTCTCCTTGATCACAACACACAATGAGTTTTTGGAGGCGGCCCCCCATACCTGTATATCCCGATCTAAAGTGATGTTTGAAGCTTTCTCCCAGGAGATCATATATTTATCAGGAATTTGGTTGCTTTTAATGGGAGTCAGGTTATGAGACTGTTGCAAACACCAATCCTCGTACAAAGTGAGATCGTGGGATCGATTTGATTTGTAGATAGACTGAATATAGTGTCTGATCTGGAGAAATCTGAGAACTTCAGAGGAGGAAATATCATGGCCAGTTTGTAATGATGCAAAGGAGGGGACCTTCCCATGAATAAGAATATTGTTGACTCTTAAGAGTCCTTTTGGGGTTCAATGGTTGGCTTGTTGCTTACCCATCTAAAAAGGAAGGGAGGGGTCCGCAAACAGAGGTTGCTTGGGGGAGGGGAGGCTAGTTACTGTAACTTAAACCTGGATTTAAGAGAGTCCCAGAGATTACAGGCAAAATATATCACTGGATCCCTGTAGATTCCAGCTGGTTTAGATTTTCTGTTGAGCCAAAGGAGATTCTAAATTACAAATGGCGAGCAAATCAAATTCTCTAGCTCTATCCATCGTTTATTCGTTGGGTTTGCATGCCAACTAATTAATTGCCCCAATTGGGATGCTCTATAGTATTTTTGTAAATTCGGGAGAGCTAAACCTCCTTCTGATTTAGATTTATAGAGAATGTCTATTTTGCGTCTATTTTGCCATACAAATTTCAATATTTTCTTTTATACATTATTTAGATTTTTCTGGCAGACTTTAACTGGGAGAGTTTGAAAAAGATAGAGGAGTCTAGGTAGAATATTCATTTTAATAGTTGCTATCCTCCCAAACCAGGAGATTATATGTGGGTTCCAGGTGGCAGGATCTTTTGTTATTTGATTCAAAATAATACTATATAGGATCGTGGGAATCAATGTTCCCCATGATTCACTATATATATTGCTAGGCAACCAAAAGAAAAAAGAAACCCAAATTATTTCCCACATTTTAAATGCCACTAGATGCACTATCGCCAAGAATTGGAAACAACCTGCCCCTCCATCTCTACACCAAATAAACAACATTTGGCACATAGGCAGATATTTGTTCCATATATACTATCTAATTGGCTGTACCTCACAGTTCTCAGTGACCTGGACCCCTTGGGTGCACCAGGCTGGTATATCCCCATATTGAGATTAAACATTTTCCGAACGGTGTGATCTACTTTGTATCAAATCTGATGTTCATTGTGTTGTACATGTATAAATGCTGTACCCTTCCCTTTCCCCCAACCCTTCCCCAATTGTGATTCCACCGGATTGTATGTATCAATGTTCCCTCTCCCCTCCCCCTCCCTTTTTTCTTTTATGTATCCCCTTCCCTAAATTCTGAAAAATTATTAATAAAAACTTAAGAAAAAAAATGGATTAGAAGGAAAAGGTGCTTATTTGCATGTCATTACCCAGAATCCCTTGCTGCAGTGGAAGCACTGTGTGCCAAGAGATAATGGGGCAGAGCAGGATTGCAGACCTGAATGTGCTCTCACACGTGGTATTTTTATTTGCTGTAAATATCGATTGACATTTCCTAGCTTCCTAAAGAATATAAAGAGGGCCCAAGTGCTGTGTCTGCTGCCGCAGGCGTTAGAAAAACCCTCCCAGTATTTTTTTTGTTTTTTTTAACCTTCTCATCCCAGATTTCGGTTTCTCAAAGTGGCAACTTTAATTAAAAGAATAAAAAGAGGGGGAAACCTTGGGCCTCTGCGGCAGGAACATCTCCTGAGGCGCACTCCGATGCTTTGTGCTTACTTTGTTATTTTGCGTTGCTAAACTGCGCGGGCAGCACTAACCGTGTACAAAAAATATACACATCAAATGGGCTTTAAGTTGTCAGCGAGACGCAGACGTTGATGAGATCAGCGCGAGCTCTCGCTAACACAAGCGAATCACCGGAGGGAGCATGAAGGAGACATTGGTGGGAATGTAATTGAGACGTATCTTAATGATGGGAGGCTGTTTAACGGTTTCACTGCCAGACGTTGCAGAGAAATGCTTCAGGCCTCCCGGGCAGGTAGTAGTAATGTGCGAAGCTTTCACCTGAGTGCGCAGAATAGGGAAAGAGAGAGAGAGAGAGAGAGAGAGAGACGGGGAGGGGTGACCGAGCTGCGATCCACTGGCGGAAACGGCAAACTGATGGGGGAAACGCGTGACTTCTGAAAAAAGCTGAACCCTTCAATGTTCTGGGAAGCAGGAATCGAATTTGGTCTAAAAAAAACTAAAAACATTTGCGAATGCATTTTGGAAAGTTTTACACCTCTGTCAGGACATGGGCTAAGCTAGGGGGGCTCCACTCCAGTGCTCAAGACCCCCCCCCCCCAACAGGTCAGCTTTTCAGGGTATCCCTGCTTCAGCACAGTCAAAGACTGAGCCACTGATTGAGCCCCCTGTGCTGAAGCAGGGAAATCCTGAAAAGCTGAAATGCTAGGGGTCTTGAGGACTGGAGTTGAGGACGCCCTGGGCTTAGCAAAGGGACAAAGGTCGGGGATGGCGTCCTGGCCCAGAATGCAACACTCTGCAATCCGGTCTGGTGAATAACGGGCGAGGATCCTCGCCCACAATGTCTAACGGTGTTTTCTGTATTCATGTTCTAAGAACAGAACGGTTAAAAGCAGTACTCCCTGCTGTAAGGGGTGAGGATACACTTAAAGGTGTAGCTAAGCTAACTGTCTTCGGAGCCGCTGCCACCCTCGGTCACGCCACCGCGGTGTTCCCGGCACAAGAGGATTAACATTGCGGTGGGATCACGTTAGGGAGCAACAAACCCCCCCGCAGAGCAACCGCGGCAAACGCCTCATACATCGACCTGGGCCCCCTGCAGGCGCACTTACCACAACGCCCTCCTCCTGTCTCTGTACGCACTTACCAATTAGATTGTAAGCTCTTCGGGGCAGGGACTCCTTTCCCTAAATGTTACGTTTATGTCTGAAGCGCTTATTCCCATTATGTGTTATTTGTATTATTTGTTATTTATATGATTGTCCCGTGTATTACTGCGGTGACGCGCTATTTACATTAGTGGCGCTATATAAATAAAGATATCCATACATACTCTCCAAACACGGTCTCTGGCGCCGCGAACATTTGCTTCTCGGACCACAGCGCCGGAGCCAGTGTCTTCCTACATCTGGAACACAGACGCTTTCTGGTACTAGCTAATACTAGGTGGTGTATCAGCCTTACTCTGCATCACAAGCAATGAGTATCCCCACATAGCAAATCCAACAGCACGTTTGCCAGGACACGATATATCATGCCACATTAATGCTCAGCCACCTCTCTTCCAATGGGATGGTTCTCTCCCCAAACCTCAACGTGCCACGAGGTTCTGCTCTCCAAGGAGAACGGAGCTAGGTTACCCTTCATTTAAAAAAATGAATTCTCATGTCTTTCCAAGGACATGCCCTTATAGGTTTAGTGCTAATAGTTACGCTGCGCTCATTAATACAGCGAACGGCACTTTGGCACAGTTTCCCCCCAGTAAAGAGCGCAGCGTTTAACTATAACGACAGTTAGTGATAGGGACGTGCCGAGGATATGCAAACGAGGCATTATCATTCATAAGCATACTCTAGTCACTACGCTGCATTATATGGGGGTTTATGGACCGGCTAGTGGCAGGGAGTGGAATATTTTACAGCCTCTTTGGTATGCAAGGGGATGGGGGAGTAGGTAAATATCAACTCCTTTGTCGCCCTTAGGGGCAAGCTAGCCATGGGTTGCCCTTTACTAACTAACCTGCCACTTGGGCTACTAAGGGATTCCCATTTTAAGAAGTGCGTAATAGTTAGACCTGTATCACCTGGCCTCGGTAGTCTCTCTCCTCCAAGCTATATTTCAACGTCTGGATGGGGGTCATTCTAAGACTTTAGTATCAACACATTATTTCAGGGTAACGTTGCATTAAAATAACGTGACGTTAAAGCAACACAAAGGAGGTCAGATACCAGATGGGGGATTTATTTGCCTATAGTTATGTTAGTGAATATGTCTGTTCGGACCGGTTTTAGGTAACGCTACGTTATTTTCCCTGATTTATCAGTGCTCAGTGAATCGAGGTCTTTATCTTTTTGTTGTACCAGTTTTCAAACTAGTGGACTTTAATAAATAGCAACTCGAATATATATTGCCAATGTGAGAAAGGGCTTCTTTACCCTCTGCGTGACATTCGGGTTCTGACTGTTCCTTGTCTGTCCACTAGAGGGCCCCATCGCATAGACGAGGTGGAACATCAACAAAAATGAAATGACCCAGAATGTAAGCAGTTACTTAGACAGCATTAGAACACTGAGGTTAAAGGAACAATCCAGCCCAAAATACAAATAGCTATTTTACAGAATTGGAATAGAGAAGGTCCTCCGGTGCTGAAACGCTCTACTAAGCGCTTGATTGTGCTTTCAAATCCTATACCTTTAGTGGTTTATTGTTATGAATCTCAACCACCCCGGTGTACATCTGCGTTGCCACAAAGGCGGACAGCCTTTGGCGCAGCCGAAGGGCCGCCAAAGGATGTGAGCCGTTCGCTAATGTTTGGGGATGTTAAAGTGATGTTAAAGCTGCTCTATTTCTATCTGAAACTCACCAGCCCTTTATCCCCTGTACCCAATTTTCCAAATCTATCTGTCCATGAAATGTCTGTGAATTGACTGTATAACCCTGTTCTTTTAATGTAACCATGTATTTTTTTATAACTCTGTGCCCAGGACATACTTGAAAACGAGAGGTAACTCTCAATGTATTACTTCCTGGTAACACATTTTTATAAATAAATAAACTGTATATATGTATATCTTTATTTATATAGCTCCATCTATGTACATAGTGCATCACAGCAGTAATACACGTGACATAATAATATAACACATAATGGGGATAGGCACTTCAGAAATGACAGTAACATTAGTCCCTACCCCAAAGAGCTTACAATCTAAGCGGCAAGTAGGAAGAATGTACAGAGACAGTAGGAGGGTGTTCTGGTAAGTGTGTCTGCAGGGGGCCAAGGTCGATGTATGAGATGTAAAGTATCAGCCACGGAGCTACTGATATGCTTCGTTAAAGAGGTGGGTTTTAAGGTGGGTCTTAAAGGTGGATAGAGAGGGTGCTAGTCGGGTATTGAGGGGAAGGGCATTCCAGAAGTGTGGGGCAGTCAGTGAGAGATGTTTTAGGTAGATGAGGGGTTTAGATACAAAAGGGGTAGAGAGAAGACATCCTTGAGCAGAACGCAAGAGTCGTGATGGTGCATAGCAAGAAATTAGGGCTGAGATGTAAGGAGGAGTATATACAGTAGTGAGATATTAGGGCTGAGATGTAAGGAGGAGCAGAGGGGTGTATAGTGAGATATTAGGGCTGACATGTAAGGAGAGGCAGAGGAGGGTATAGTGAGATATTAGGGCTGACATGTAAGGAGGGGTAGAGGAGGGTATAGTGAGATATTAGGGTGAGATGTAAGGAGGGGCAGAGGAGTATATAGTGAGATATTAGGGCTGACATGTAAGGAGGGGCAGAGGGGTGTGTAGTGAGAAATTAGGGTGAGATGTAAGGAGGGGCAGAGGAGGTTAGTGAGATATTAGGATGAGATGTAAGGAGGAGCAGAGGAGGGTATAGTGAGATATTAGGGCTGAGATGTAAGGAGGGGCAGAGGGGTGTATAGTGAGATATTAGGGTGAGGTGTAAGGAGGGGCAGAGGAGGGTATAGTGAGATATTAGGGTGAGATGTAAGGAGGGGCAGAAGAGGGTATAGTGAGATATTAGGGTGAAATGTAAGGAGGGGCAGAGGAGGGTATAGTGAGATATTAGGGTGAGATGTAAGGAGGGACAGAGGGGTGTATTATTAGATATTAGGGCGAGATGTAAGGAGGGGCAGAGGAGTATATAGTGAGATATTAGGGTGAGGTGTAAGGAGGGGCAGAGGGGTGTATAGTGAGATATTAGGGTGAGGTGTAAGGAGGGGCAGAGGGGTGTATAGTGAGATATTAGGGTGAGGTGTAAGGAGGGGCAGAGGGGTGTATAGTGAGATATTAGGGTGAGGTGTAAGGAGGGGCAGAGGAGGGTATAGTGAGATATTAGGGTGAGGTGTAAGGAGGGGCAGAGGGGTGTATAGTGAGATATTAGGGTGAGGTGTAAGGAGGGGCAGAGGAGGGTATAGTGAGATATTAGGGTGAGGTGTAAGGAGGGGCAGAGGAGTATATAGTGAGATATTAGGGTGAGGTGTAAGGAGGGGCAGGGGAGGGTATAGTGAGATATTAGGGTGAGGTGTAAGGAGGGGCAGAGAGGTGTATAGTGAGATATTAGGGTGAGGTGTAAGGAGGGGCAGAGGGGTGTATAGTGAGATATTAGGGTGAGGTGTAAGGAGGGGCAGAGGAGGGTATAGTGAGATATTAGGGTGAGATGTAAGGAGGGGCAGAGGAGTGTATAGTGAGATATTAGGGTGAGGTGTAAGGAGGGGAAGAGGAGTATATAGTGAGATATTAGGGTGAGGTGTAAGGAGGGGAAGAGGAGTGTATAGTGAGATATTAGGGTGAGGTGTAAGGAGGGGAAGAGGAGTATATAGTGAGATATTAGGGTGAGGTGTAAGGAGGGGAAGAGGAGTGTATAGTGAGATATTAGGGTGAGGTGTAAGGAGGGGCAGAGAAGGGTATAGTGAGATATTAGGGTGAGATGTAAGGAGGGGCAGAGGGGTGTATAGTGAGATATTAGGGTGAGGTGTAAGGAGGGGCAGAGGAGTATATAGTGAGATATTAGGGTGAGGTGTAAGGAGGGGAAGAGGAGTGTATAGTGAGATATTAGGGTGAGGTGTAAGGAGGGGCAGAGGGGTGTATAGTGAGATATTAGGGTGAGGTGTAAGGAGGGGCAGAGGGGGGTATAGTGAGATATTAGGGTGAGGTGTAAGGAGGGGCAGAGGAGTATATAGTGAGATATTAGGGTGAGGTGTAAGGAGGGGCAGAGGGGTGTATAGTGAGATATGAGGGTGAGGTGTAAGGAGGGGCAGAGGGGTGTATAGTGAGATATTAGGGTGAGGTGTAAGGAGGGGCAGAGGAATGTATAGTGAGATATTAGGGTGAGGTGTAAGGAGGGGCAGAGGGGGGTATAGTGAGATATTAGGGTGAGGTGTAAGGAGGGGCAGAGGAGGGTATAGTGAGATATTAGGGTGAGGTGTAAGGAGGGGCAGAGGGGTGTATAGTGAGATATTAGGGTGAGGTGTAAGGAGGGGCAGAGGAGGGTATAGTGAGATATTAGGGTGAGGTGTAAGGAGGGGCAGAGGAGTATATAGTGAGATATTAGGGTGAGGTGTAAGGAGGGGAAGAGGAGTGTATAGTGAGATATTAGGGTGAGGTGTAAGGAGGGGCAGAGTAGTGTATAGTGAGATATTAGGGTGAGGTGTAAGGAGGGGCAGAGGGGGGTATAGTGAGATATTAGGGTGAGGTGTAAGGAGGGGCAGAGGAGTATATAGTGAGATATTAGGGTGAGGTGTAAGGAGGGGCAGAGGGGTGTATAGTGAGATATTAGGGTGAGGTGTAAGGAGGGGCAGAGGGGTGTATAGTGAGATATTAGGGTGAGGTGTAAGGAGGGGCAGAGGAATGTATTGTGAGATATTAGGGTGAGGTGTAAGGAGGGGCAGAGGGGGGTATAGTGAGATATTAGGGTGAGGTGTAAGGAGGGGCAGAGGAGGGTATAGTGAGATATTAGGGTGAGGTGTAAGGAGGGGCAGAGGGGTGTATAGTGAGATATTAGGGTGAGGTGTAAGGAGGGGCAGAGGAGGGTATAGTGAGATATTAGGGTGAGGTGTAAGGAGGGGCAGAGGAGTATATAGTGAGATATTAGGGTGAGGTGTAAGGAGGGGCAGGGGAGGGTATAGTGAGATATTAGGGTGAGGTGTAAGGAGGGGCAGAGGGGTTTATAGTGAGATATTAGGGTGAGGTGTAAGGAGGGGCAGAGGGGTGTATAGTGAGATATTAGGGTGAGGTGTAAGGAGGGGCAGAGGAGGGTATAGTGAGATATTAGGGTGAGATGTAAGGAGGGGCAGAGGAGGGTATATTGAGATATTAGGGTGAGGTGTAAGGAGGGGCAGAGGGGTGTATAGTGAGATATTAGGGTGAGGTGTAAGGAGGGGCAGAGGAGGGTATAGTGAGATATTAGGGTGAGATGTAAGGAGGGGCAGAGGAGTATATAGTAAGATATTAGGGTGAGGTGTAAGGAGGGGCAGAGGGGTGTATAGTGAGATATTAGGGTGAGATGTAAGGAGGGGCAGAGGAGGGTATAGTGAGATATTAGGGTGAGGTGTAAGGAGGGGCAGAGGGGTGTATAGTGAGATATTAGGGTGAGGTGTAAGGAGGGGCAGAGGAGTGTATAGTGAGATATTAGGGTGAGGTGTTAGGAGGGGCAGAGGGGTGTATAGTGAGATATTAGGGTGAGGTGTAAGGAGGGGCAGAGGGGTGTATAGTGAGATATTAGGGTGAGGTGTAAGGAGGGGCAGAGGAGGGTATAGTGAGATATTAGGGTGAGATGTAAGGAGGGGCAGAAGAGGGTATAGTGAGATATTAGGGTGAAATGTAAGGAGGGGCAGAGGAGGGTATAGTGAGATATTAGGGTGAGATGTAAGGAGGGACAGAGGGGTGTATTATTAGATATTAGGGTGAGATGTAAGGAGGGGCAGAGGAGTATATAGTGAGATATTATGGTGAGGTGTAAGGAGGGGCAGAGGGGTGTATAGTGAGATATTAGGGTGAGGTGTAAGGAGGGGCAGAGGGGTGTATAGTGAGATATTAGGGTGAGGTGTAAGGAGGGGCAGAGGGGTGTATAGTGAGATATTAGGGTGAGGTGTAAGGAGGGGCAGAGGAGGGTATAGTGAGATATTAGGGTGAGGTGTAAGGAGGGGCAGAGGGGTGTATAGTGAGATATTAGGGTGAGGTGTAAGGAGGGGCAGAGGAGGGTATAGTGAGATATTAGGGTGAGGTGTAAGGAGGGGCAGAGGAGTATATAGTGAGATATTAGGGTGAGGTGTAAGGAGGGGCAGGGGAGGGTATAGTGAGATATTAGGGTGAGGTGTAAGGAGGGGCAGAGAGGTGTATAGTGAGATATTAGGGTGAGGTGTAAGGAGGGGCAGAGGGGTGTATAGTGAGATATTAGGGTGAGGTGTAAGGAGGGGCAGAGGAGGGTATAGTGAGATATTAGGGTGAGATGTAAGGAGGGGCAGAGGAGTGTATAGTGAGATATTAGGGTGAGGTGTAAGGAGGGGAAGAGGAGTATATAGTGAGATATTAGGGTGAGGTGTAAGGAGGGGAAGAGGAGTGTATAGTGAGATATTAGGGTGAGGTGTAAGGAGGGGAAGAGGAGTATATAGTGAGATATTAGGGTGAGGTGTAAGGAGGGGAAGAGGAGTGTATAGTGAGATATTAGGGTGAGGTGTAAGGAGGGGCAGAGAAGGGTATAGTGAGATATTAGGGTGAGATGTAAGGAGGGGCAGAGGGGTGTATAGTGAGATATTAGGGTGAGGTGTAAGGAGGGGCAGAGGAGTATATAGTGAGATATTAGGGTGAGGTGTAAGGAGGGGAAGAGGAGTGTATAGTGAGATATTAGGGTGAGGTGTAAGGAGGGGCAGAGTAGTGTATAGTGAGATATTAGGGTGAGGTGTAAGGAGGGGCAGAGGGGGGTATAGTGAGATATTAGGGTGAGGTGTAAGGAGGGGCAGAGGAGTATATAGTGAGATATTAGGGTGAGGTGTAAGGAGGGGCAGAGGGGTGTATAGTGAGATATTAGGGTGAGGTGTAAGGAGGGGCAGAGGGGTGTATAGTGAGATATTAGGGTGAGGTGTAAGGAGGGGCAGAGGAATGTATAGTGAGATATTAGGGTGAGGTGTAAGGAGGGGCAGAGGGGGGTATAGTGAGATATTAGGGTGAGGTGTAAGGAGGGGCAGAGGAGGGTATAGTGAGATATTAGGGTGAGGTGTAAGGAGGGGCAGAGGGGTGTATAGTGAGATATTAGGGTGAGGTGTAAGGAGGGGCAGAGGAGGGTATAGTGAGATATTAGGGTGAGGTGTAAGGAGGGGCAGAGGAGTATATAGTGAGATATTAGGGTGAGGTGTAAGGAGGGGAAGAGGAGTGTATAGTGAGATATTAGGGTGAGGTGTAAGGAGGGGCAGAGTAGTGTATAGTGAGATATTAGGGTGAGGTGTAAGGAGGGGCAGAGGGGGGTATAGTGAGATATTAGGGTGAGGTGTAAGGAGGGGCAGAGGAGTATATAGTGAGATATTAGGGTGAGGTGTAAGGAGGGGCAGAGGGGTGTATAGTGAGATATTAGGGTGAGGTGTAAGGAGGGGCAGAGGGGTGTATAGTGAGATATTAGGGTGAGGTGTAAGGAGGGGCAGAGGAATGTATAGTGAGATATTAGGGTGAGGTGTAAGGAGGGGCAGAGGGGGGTATAGTGAGATATTAGGGTGAGGTGTAAGGAGGGGCAGAGGAGGGTATAGTGAGATATTAGGGTGAGGTGTAAGGAGGGGCAGAGGGGTGTATAGTGAGATATTAGGGTGAGGTGTAAGGAGGGGCAGAGGAGGGTATAGTGAGATATTAGGGTGAGGTGTAAGGAGGGGCAGAGGAGTATATAGTGAGATATTAGGGTGAGGTGTAAGGAGGGGCAGGGGAGGGTATAGTGAGATATTAGGGTGAGGTGTAAGGAGGGGCAGAGGGGTTTATAGTGAGATATTAGGGTGAGGTGTAAGGAGGGGCAGAGGGGTGTATAGTGAGATATTAGGGTGAGGTGTAAGGAGGGGCAGAGGAGGGTATAGTGAGATATTAGGGTGAGATGTAAGGAGGGGCAGAGGAGGGTATATTGAGATATTAGGGTGAGGTGTAAGGAGGGGCAGAGGGGTGTATAGTGAGATATTAGGGTGAGGTGTAAGGAGGGGCAGAGGAGGGTATAGTCAGATATTAGGGTGAGATGTAAGGAGGGGCAGAGGAGTATATAGTAAGATATTAGGGTGAGGTGTAAGGAGGGGCAGAGGGGTGTATAGTGAGATATTAGGGTGAGATGTAAGGAGGGGCAGAGGAGGGTATAGTGAGATATTAGGGTGAGGTGTAAGGAGGGGCAGAGGGGTGTATAGTGAGATATTAGGGTGAGGTGTAAGGAGGGGCAGAGGAGTGTATAGTGAGATATTAGGGTGAGGTGTAAGGAGGGGCAGAGGGGTGTATAGTGAGATATTAGGGCTGAGGTTTAAGGAGGGGCAGAGGAGTGTATAGTGAGATATTAGGGTGAGGTGTAAGGAGGGGCAGAGGGGTGTATAGTGAGATATTAGGGTGAGGTGTAAGGAGGGGCAGAGGAGTGTATAGTGAGATATTAGGGTGAGGTGTAAGGAGGGGCAGAGGAGTGTATAGTGAGATATTAGGGTGAGATGTAAGGAGAGGCAGAGGGGTGTATAGTGAGATATTAGGGTGAGGTGTAAGGAGGGGCAGAGGGGTGTATAGTGAGATATTAGGGTGAGATGTAAGGAGGGGCAGAGGAGTGTATAGTGAGATATTAGGGTGAGATGTAAGGAGGGGCAGAGTAGTGTATAGTGAGATATTAGGGTGAGGTGTAAGGAGGGGCAGAGGAGTGTATAGTGAGATATTAGGGTGAGATGTAAGGAGGGGCAGAGGGGGGTATAGTGAGATATTAGGGTGAGATGTATGGAGGGGCAGAGGAGGGTATAGTGAGATATTAGGGTGAGATGTAAGGAGGGGCAGAGGGGTGTATAGTGAGATATTAGGGTGAGGTGTAAGGAGGGGCAGAGTGGTGTATAGTGAGATATTAGGGTGAGGTGTAAGGAGGGGCAGAGGGGTGTATAGTGAGATATTAGGGTGAGGTGTAAGGAGGGGCAGAGGGGTGTATAGTGAGATATTAGGGTGAGGTGTAAGGAGGGGCAGAGGGGTGTATAGTGAGATATTAGGGTGAGGTGTAAGGAGGGGCAGAGGGGTGTATAGTGAGATATTAGGGTGAGGTGTAAGGAGGGGCAGAGGGGTGTATAGTGAGATATTAGGGTGAGGTGTAAGGAGGGGCAGAGGAAGGTATAGTGAGATATTAGGGTGAGGTGTAAGGAGGGGCAGGGGAGGGTATAGTGAGATATTAGGGTGAGGTGTAAGGAGGGGCAGAGGGGTGTATAGTGAGATATTAGGGTGAGGTGTAAGGAGGGGCAGAGGGGTGTATAGTGAGATATTAGGGTGAGGTGTAAGGAGGGGCAGAGGAGGGTATAGTGAGATATTAGGGTGAGATGTAAGGAGGGGCAGAGGAGGGTATAGTGAGATATTAGGGTGAGGTGTAAGGAGGGGCAGAGGGGTGTATAGTGAGATATTAGGGTGAGGTGTAAGGAGGGGCAGAGGAGGGTATAGTGAGATATTAGGGTGAGATGTAAGGAGGGGCAGAGGAGTATATAGTGAGATATTAGGGTGAGGTGTAAGGAGGGGCAGAGGGGTGTATAGTGAGATATTAGGGTGAGATGTAAGGAGGGGCAGAGGAGGGTATAGTGAGATATTAGGGTGAGGTGTAAGGAGGGGCAGAGGGGTGTATAGTGAGATATTAGGGTGAGGTGTAAGGAGGGGCAGAGGAGTGTATAGTGAGATATTAGGGTGAGGTGTAAGGAGGGGCAGAGGGGTGTATAGTGAGATATTAGGGCTGAGGTTTAAGGAGGGGCAGAGGAGTGTATAGTGAGATATTAGGGTGAGGTGTAAGGAGGGGCAGAGGGGTGTATAGTGAGATATTAGGGTGAGGTGTAAGGAGGGGCAGAGGAGTGTATAGTGAGATATTAGGGTGAGGTGTAAGGAGGGGCAGAGGAGTGTATAGTGAGATATTAGGGTGAGGTGTAAGGAGGGGCAGAGGAGTGTATAGTGAGATATTAGGGTGAGGTGTAAGGAGGGGCAGAGGAGTGTATAGTGAGATATTAGGGTGAGGTGTAAGGAGGGACAGAGGGGTGTATAGTGAGATATTAGGGTGAGGTGTAAGGAGGGGCAGAGGAGGGTATAGTGAGATATTAGGGTGAGGTGTAAGGAGGGGCAGAGGAGTGTATAGTGAGATATTAGGGTGAGGTGTAAGGAGGGGCAGAGGAGTGTATAGTGAGATATTAGGGTGAGGTGTAAGGAGGGGCAGAGGAGTGTATAGTGAGATATTAGGGTGAGATGTAAGGAGAGGCAGAGGGGTGTATAGTGAGATATTAGGGTGAGGTGTAAGGAGGGGCAGAGGGGTGTATAGTGAGATATTAGGGTGAGATGTAAGGAGGGGCAGAGGAGGGTATAGTGAGATATTAGGGTGAGATGTAAGGAGGGGCAGAGGAGTGTATAGTGAGATATTAGGGTGAGGTGTAAGGAGGGGCAGAGGAGTGTATAGTGAGATATTAGGGTGAGATGTAAGGAGGGGCAGAGGAGTGTATAGTGAGATATTAGGGTGAGATGTAAGGAGGGGCAGAGGAGTGTATAGTGAGATATTAGGGTGAGGTGTAAGGAGGGGCAGAGGGGTGTATAGTGAGATATTAGGGTGAGGTGTAAGGAGGGGCAGAGGGGGGTATAGTGAGATATTAGGGTGAGGTGTAAGGAGGGGCAGAGGGGTGTATAGTGAGATATTAGGGTGAGGTGTAAGGAGGGGCAGAGGAGTGTATAGTGAGATATTAGGGTGAGGTGTAAGGAGGGACAGAGGAGGGTATAGTGAGATATTAGGGTGAGATGTAAGGAGGGGCAGAGGGGGGTATAGTGAGATATTAGGGTGAGGTGTATGGAGGGGCAGAGGAGGGTATAGTGAGATATTAGGGTGAGATGTAAGGAGGGGCAGAGGGGTGTATAGTGAGATATTAGGGTGAGGTGTAAGGAGGGGCAGAGGGGTGTATAGTGAGATATTAGGGTGAGGTGTAAGGAGGGGCAGAGGGGTGTATAGTGAGATATTAGGG